>NW_019384535.1:1182256-1340903 GCF_000671375.1 Centruroides sculpturatus | reverse complement strand
AAAAATCCTGAAGAAGAGAGAAAAGCAATCAACATTAGACAGATTATTTAACCCCCACAAACAAAAAAACATGACTAATAAAAATGCAAGTCTGTGTATATATGTATTTTTATTATTACATATAAATAAATGTAGTAAGAAAGTATGTATTTTTATGTTTTGAGGTCTCCAGAATGAATTAAATGCCCATAAAAACCTATGGTAAATCGATAATTGGTTAACGAACAATTTGGATAGCGAACAAAGTCTTGGAACGGATTATGTTCGTTAACTGATTACCCACTGTATGTATAAAAAAAACCATAATATATGTTTCAGAAAAAGAATGTTTTTTTGAATTTTTAGTTGTCAGTCAGTGATTTGCACATCCAGAGTAGAGTTGTCATATATCTCGTATTTCACTTCATATTCTGATGTTTCTAGCACACTATTACATCAAAAAACTTCAAAAATATTTTATTTTGTTCTTAATTTTTAAAGCCCTCAATAGAAAACACTTGATTACTACTTTTTGCTACAAATATATCTTCATGTTGCAACAGTATGGAACAACAACACAAATTATGTATTCACAAGATCAACATCTCCTTCATTCATTTCTCAAATTTTTGCTTTTGCAAAACTCAAATCTGAAACACATCTTTGACCAGTAATGGATAAGTCCACCTCATTCACAATAAACATAGAGATCTTTTAAAAATTCATAACCAGCAGCATTGACACCTATCATCAAAATGTAACATATTCTATAACCTTGTTGGTATTACTTGGGACGATCTTTTTGGATAATGGTGAAAAAATACATCACAGTCATTTTGGTTAATGTGTGACTTCTAGTCTCTGTACCCATTGATCAAGATCATGGATAAACCATGCTTTTACAATTATGGGACTTTCTGTTCAATGTTCAAGCACATCCAAGATCATCAAAAACATCTTTCTCACATCCTTGAGCCAATGCAGCTTGTTTGCCACTCATCCTTCTTCCTATTTGAAGGGGAGTCTTACCTGCAAGACAGGAGTAACCATATCAGGCAGCATCTGTGAATTGGCAATTTGTGATCTAGAAGACAAGCATATGAAAATCAAATTGTATTAAACACACAATAAGTTGATGATGCACTCATGATTTGTGCAAAAAATCTAGCACACAGAGATTTTACACACACACATACACACACATATCCAACATAATGGACAGATTAAATGAGCTAAATTATATAAAATAAATCATCAGGGAGCATGGATACCTAACAAGCATGATCAAGAGCTTAATAAATATGAAACCCACAGGTTAAAAAAGAAAACATTAAACCATATTTTACTATTAGATACAACCATGAACAGAAAGATTTGTAATGATCTAGCAGTTTTTGACAACATCAGATTCACCTGAAGAAGGAACCCTACTGTGTACAGCCTCCTTAGGAATTTCAAAGACAACAAAATATACCAGGAATGTATTCTATAGTTATCTTCAAAATAACCATTACTAACAACAAAAGGTGTTGTTCTGCATTTGGTGGGATATTCAAGGAGCAATTCATTATAAACTGCTAAATAAAAAAATAATAAGCCATAACAGAATCTATTTACTATTAACCAAATGAATTGTTTTAGGATAGAGTTCATTTGAAAAGGATCAGCTCCGGTCAATAGGAAAAAATGTAACTTAATGCTACACCATGTTAATGCCTGTTCATACACACAGCAGTCAATCTAAAAATAATAGCTTTGGGCAGGAAATTTTACATCTTCCTTACTTTCCAGATGTGGTTCCTAGTGATCACCATCTTTTGTGATTTCTCCAGCACTTTTTAGAGGGCATACATAAGTTCACAAGAAAGTTAGAAATGATATCAATCAAAGCTTTTATAATCTCAAAACCAGGAAGCTTCTGCTGAAATGTAATTAAAAAATTGACTTCAAGGTGGCAGAAAGTTGTGAATACATTTTTAATTAAATTAATTAATAGGTTGTTTAATCATATTAATTTATTTGTTTTAAGAAGAATCTTTTAATTTCTAAAAAATTTATACTTTGGATTAGTTGGAGATAAGACCAATAAACAGAATTTTTATTCATAATTTAATATATTATTATTGCATTATTAATACTCATATTTTTCAAAACAAAATTTCTTGCTGTTTGTTAAAATAAGTTATTTTGAAGATATCTTAATTTNGGCGAATTTTTACTCGTTACTACAATAAACGCGAAACATACTGTATTAGGGAAAATGGTATTTTATATTTTTATTTATCTTTTTATCTATAACTATCTTTATTTTTATTAATGCGCGGCGACCATCACGGACTGATGAGATGGAGCCACTCCTCTAGGAGTTTCCCGTAAATCCCGGATTGAAAAACGGGGACAAGGGTTTTTCCCGGATGGGATTCTGGGTATTGTTGCTTCTTGTCGGGTGATCGCTGCCACCAGCGCGTGTAGCTCTCTCTCTAGTGTACTCGTAAGATTGTTGTAAATAAGTGTTGTTTTAGTTTAAAACGTGGTGGTGGATTTAACTACTTGACGTTTACCGCCTTCCGATAATGACAGTCTTTGTGGAGATGGAAATGGATGGAGAAAGACGGTCGGGTTTCGTCTAACCGATGGCTGCCATCCATTACCTCCACTTCGTTGGGGGGAACTTTTGAATCGAAATAACGTATTTCCATATTTGATCTCGATTTTCATCTAACTTTTTCCTCGAGATTAAGGAAGGACGGTGGGAATTTATAGGTCTACAGTTTTTCAAACCGCGGCCCAATCATTTTTCTATAATTGGCTGCGAATGGCACAATTACTTAGAGTTAACATTAGGAAACAACGTATCTTAAAAAATTTTAAATATCATATTTTCAATTGGCGTCCGACCAATGAAATGGTGCCATTTTGAACCATCCGAGTATCGCGATAAACGTGGCAATAATAGACTAAAATAACTAAACTCTTTAATATAACAAATATTAAAACAAAAACCGTATATTGTATTTGATTGGTATAACGACAAAGGCTATCTTACTTCAGGATTTATCACACGGAGTGACCGATCTAACACATTTTAAAAATTCTTTAAATAACTTTACCGAAGGAAAATCCGTGCGCTACAACTTTAGAACCATGAATGAAACTTGATATCAAACTCCCATTAAAAAACTATTAAAAAGCAATTAAGCGCGCGTCATTAAAGGTAAATTAAAATCGCGATAAAACTTTTTCTGGCGGGAAAAAAATTTGGAGACAAAAACATTCCAAAAATTCAAAAAAAGAATTCAAATGACCGCATTTTATGTAACTCGCCCGAGATATCTCGGGATTGGGGCTTAAGGAGAGATATTATTATTATTTATTGTAAAATTTTGTCACCCCTGCCGCCCCCGCTACGCTACGTCACTGTATTTGATATATTTAAATGGGAAAAAATATTAAATCATTACGCTTTAAATCCATACCAGAAAAATGTATGAAACGCGCAGTTCGGCTGGTATTCTGAAAATGGATGTACCAACAGGCGAACATTTTNTTACCCGCCTAAACTGTCCGTATCGTGGCGCTGGACGGCAGAAAGTAGTTTGGCTGCCCGGTGACATTTTACGTAATTATAGGAGTTTTTTTACCATTGTTTACGGATACCGCCACAATTTTTTTGCTGTCTTATAGGAATCGTAATTATAGGAACCCGTCTTATAGGGGATCTACTGTAATCTTAATCTTCACTATTGTTACTTTTTGCCTAAGCAATGCCAGGTTTATCTGCTAGTTACAAATAAAATTTTTTGTAGTGTGATGCATTCAAATTTTATCCTAGAAAATTATCTTGTGCGCAAACACATTCGTTACATAATGGTTGTCGACCACTGGTATCACTTTACATCCTAGTTGATAACTTGTCATCATAAAAGGCTTGGTAGGATTTAATTTGGTAGGACAAAGCAAAAAATGGATGAGTAATAATCATATCACCCTTTTAAAAGCAGATAAGTGCAAATCTTTGGTAGTGCTATAAAAGCACACTTGCAACACACTTCTAGACCAATACATCATTGATGCAGAAAGTTATCCAATAGATCAGTGTTTCCCAATGGGGGTGATATTGCCCCCATGTGGGCATTTTTCCATGTTGAGGTGGCAATTAGTAACAATTTATATTTTGGGGGGCAAAAAACAATTTTCTGGGCAATATAGTAAAACATTATATTAAGAATAATTAGATATTTTATTCATTATATCGTACAATAATTAAACAAATAACATTGTACTGTACTAGTCACTAGTCTATTTAATGCAGTACAAATTTGGCGTTAGCCTTGGCCCTTGGCATTGGAATTTTGAAGTGAAGGGAGCGACAATTCGTTACAGGTTGAGAAACACTGCAATAGATGAAGGATATGTGGACAAGCTACAAACAAGAGTCATCAGAGTTATGGGGACAGCTCTTGCTAAAAGGTTAACTACCGTGTTTCCCCGAAAATAAGACCTAGCACAGATTTTGCTGAATNTGACTGTGACTCAGAGGGCATTTCTCACACGATTTGGTTTAAATCCAAACGAAAGTGTTCCCGATCAGAAAAGATTTTGAAATGGGTCCAAAATTTAAGGACAACGGGATCTGCAAATCCTAAAAAGCCAGTTGGGCGTTTCAAATCCATGAGTACACCTGAAATCATCACCGCACTCAGAGCATCAATATAGCAGTCTCCAATGCATTCTACTTGGAAACATGCCTCTGCACTCCATATATTGGCTCAAACAATAAGTCAAATTTTGCACTGTGACCTTAAGTTACACCTTTACAAGAATATGATTGCTCAAGAATTGAGTCCAGTAGATTGTGGAAGACAGAGTAGAGTTGTTGTAGTGCAATCCTTACAGCTATGCCTCCTAGTGGTATTGTGTGGAGTTGCGATGAAGCACAATTTCATCTGTCTGGCACAGTGAACAAGCAGAATTTTCATTATTGAGCTGCTGGAAACTCCTGAAAACTCCACCAATGATCTCTTCATAGCCCAAAAGTCACCATTTAGTGTGCTTTTTCCTCTGTAGGCATTGTAGGGCCCTTTTTTTTTGAAGAGGATGGTGTCACTTACTGTGACTTCCAACCGATAATGCGACATGCTGGAGAATTTTTTTGTGCCCCAAAATGGAGGAATACAATACAAGTGACTTTTGGTTTCAACAGGATGGAGCCACAGCCCATAAGACCCGTCATTCTCGCACCATTTCGACAGAGATGTTCCCCGGTCGACTAATCTCTTTTCAAGAAGGCAGTGAATGGCCTCCTCACTCCCCTTTGACTTTTTTTAAGAGGGTATCTCAAGACAGAGGTTTTTAAACATTGCCCTCGAACCCTACACAAACTCAAGCAGGCCATTCTTGGGGAAATTGCCAAAATTCCTCCGTATATGCTGGTGAGAGTTGAAGAAAACTTTAAGGAACAGCTCCCGTGAAGGTCAACATTTGGACGACATCATTTTTAAAACCTGACCAAAAAAAAACTTTATTACGTGTACTTTGAATAAATAAGTTTTTCTAATTCTTGTATCGTTTTTTTAAAATTCACCTTGTAAATGTGGGACTCCATTATGCCCCACCCTGTTATTTATTAGTCATATTTAGCCTTATATCCCAATAAAAACTTTGACCGTTCNTCGACTTGGGAATTTTTTTGTTCAATAATAAATGTGAATTCTTCTTCCTGGAAAAAATAAGACATTCCCTGAAAATAAGACCTAGCACAATTTTCAGAGCAAAAATTAATATAAGACACTGTCTTATTTTCGGGGAACACGGTATATATGGACAGGGCTGTGGTTGCATTCCAGATACTCCAAAACTGTTCACATTTGCTAAAATTCATAAGCCAGACTATAACTTGAGACCCATAGTTGACGATACACACTATCTACACACCCTTGCCTACACACCTGTTAGAAAATTCAATACACGATATCCTCACTGTCCATTTAAAGAATTATAAGTTCACTGTGATTAATTCTATACAGCTGATTGAAATATTGAAACACATCAATCTATGTAATAATGCTCATATAAGAGTTCTCAACTTTGCATCTTTATACCCATCTATTAAACTACAACTGTGCTTCTATGTTCTTAGAAATTGGTTATTTCAGAAATATAGTGAACCTAAATACCACCAACAAGTCCTAGAACTGGCACATTTATTGTGTTATTCCTCATTCTTCCAGTTTAATAACAACACATACATACAAAAGAGAAGAGTTCCTATGAGAAGCCTCCTCTCTGGTGACCTTTGCGAAATGTTTGTATGTCTATTGGAAAAGAAAGTTTTACAGATGTTCCTTCTGATGAAAATCACACAAAAGATATGTAGATAATATTTTGATAATTATGTCAATTTGACAGAAATGTACTCAGCAAAAAAAGAACTAATCAAGTAACTAAACACCTTATTTGTTGCTGAGGGGTTTATTAGAAACGAACGTTTTCGATCTATTCAATAGATCATCTTCAGGTTAGAACATACAAATATGGAATACATCTTAAAATCAGGGTTGTGGAATCGCGTAAAAGTCTACCGACTCCGACTTTTCCTTACCATCCGACTCCGACTCCAGCTAAAACACCAAAACTCCGCGACTCCGACTCTGACTCCACAGCCCTGCTTACAATGGAACATTACATTCAAAATTCAAGAATATCAAAAATACCAATAACAGATCAACTACTTAGAATAAGAATTAAATCGTAAATAATATGTAAATGTAAAAATAAATAACATAATACAATATTTAATTCAACAATAATACAACATAAAAATACAAGTTATTAAGTTTCGATTAATGTGGTTACAGATCATATCACAGTTTATGAGCTACTTGTAAGCTTTTTAATGGCAAAGGTCCAAGTCAAGGCAAACTTCCGCCACATCTCTGGCGTTTATACATTCTTCATCAAGCTTGCTCCTGTATATTTCCATTTTTTTGGCAGTTTTCGCTAAAGTTGGTGAGTGCACTTGTCTGATGATTTCCGCTTCCTCCCATCCAACTATGGATCCTTGGGCTGGAGCCATCTGTGCCAATATCCTAGTGTTAGATCCTTTCCTAACATCATATTTATGCTTTCTGATCCTTACCCTGAGGCTTCTCATTGTAACTCCTATGTAATCCTTTTTTAGCCCTAACTGCTGGTTCTCATACAGGGATCCTATAAACTCCTGCTTTATCATCCTTATTGACATCCCCTTTATCATTTCTTAGGATTTTGTACAGACTCGGAGCTCTTTTCAAGATCAACATTAAATTTTTAATGCCCGCAATCTACTTCATGATGCCTCCTATACTTTTGTTGAATGTAAACTTTGTGTATTTAGTAGGACATTGTTTAGAAGCTCTTGTATCGCTCAACTCAAATTTTCTAACAATACCAGCAATTATGTTTCTCTTGTATCCTAATGCTTCTGCTATCTGCATAATCCTGTCGATTTATTTAACTCGGTCTATAACGTTGTCGCAATACAGAAAAGGCATGAAAAGGCTGCTAATTTATAACGAAATGGGTCATTGGACTGTGCAGGTACGTAGTGGGCTATGCATTGGTTTGGTAAACACACTAGTGGATACATGCCCTTTTCTAAAGATGATATTAATATCTAGGAAATGTATCATTTGGGAACTTTTCTGCTCTAGCTTCAGGTTGAGGCCATCTTCGTTATCATTAACTCTTTCTATGAAATTACCAATTTCTCCATTACTTTTCCATAATATAAAGAAAAGTTGTATATAGCTTCAGAAATGATATTGTTTACTACAAGAGATATGTGGACGATTCCACATATCTCTTGTAGTAAACAATATCATTTCTGAAGACCCTATGAGTTATGCCTCATAGGATCTTTTTATAAAAATAAACTTTTTTTACAAGTTTTGTTGAAGAATAAATTTTTTAAATTGAGCATTGCATAAGGCTAATTGAGAATAGCATTGGAGAGCATTTCTTTCAAAGAGAAGTGGCAGTCAATGTGTTAATTAAGGTTATTGGAGTTAATTTTATTACCAAAGAAGCATTTTCTGATTTTGTGCATCCACCATTAGTTCTAATTAATATAAGAAAAACTAAAGTTAATAAAATTAACTTTTGAAGTCTTAATTTAGTAATATTATGTTGCATTAAGTAAAATAATTCTAATATTGATATTTTAAATTTGATTGTTAATTTATCTTTTCCTTATTAGAGATATGGTAGCAGCAGCCAAAACTGGAAGTGGGAAAACACTTGCATTTCTAATTCCTGCTGTTGAATTGGTTTATAAATTGAAATTTAAACCAAGAAATGGAACTTGTGTGATAATAATTTCTCCAACTAGAGAACTTTCAATGCAGACCTATGGAGTACTTCAAGAGGTTCTTAAATATCATCAGCATACATATGGCCTTGTGATGGGTGGCACTAACAGACAGACAGAAGCAACTAAATTGGTAAAAGGTGTAAATATATTGGTTGCAACTCCTGGCAGATTATTAGATCATTTACAGGTAATTTTTTATATTAAAATGTTATTAACAATGTACAGTACATATATTTCATTTTTAAGTTATTGCATTTTTATTATTTATTTATTTAAATTTTGAACAAAAAATACTTACTTAACTTCATGAATTATTTTAAACTAATTTATCATATGAGCTATATTATAAAAATTAGAGTTGTGAAGGATAATATAAAAATTATGCAAATTTATGATGTAAGAGAATTGTTGGATAAAAGGTTTAAATATAAGATGAGTCAAAAGTCTTTTAAACCCTTTTCATTTCAAAAGTATTGGAGATATAATAATTTAGTTACTGTTGTTACATAGGAAGTCATGAATAGAGAATCAGGTGAGACCTTTTTGTTCACTTTGAAAATGATTTTCAGGATTATGTAAAATGAAATCACATATAACTGAAGAGGAACGGGTAAAAATTGAAAGAAATAACTTAGTTACTTGTACATTTTCCAAATTATCAAAATTATGGATTGACTATATTTTGGATTATTGTTTTCATAGTTAACTGAATTCAGTTATTACATTGCCATTCATGTCTGCTTTAACGTCATTGTAGGAATCAACAATCTTGACTATCATCTTTTGGTTCAAATTAACCATCTCTTTCCAATTCAAGATTTTTCTAATTATCCTTTGGCTGATAAGCTCTTGAATTGTGAGCTCCATTATCACTTTCCCACACTTACTATTCAATAATATTTATAATTTTATTTCAAAAAATGTTTCTGTGAACCTAGGAATAGAAAGTGCTATCTGACTCTAGACAGTTTGAAGAAATAGAATTTTAGTTAAACTCTATCTGTCACTCTAAACTACCACCACCATTATCTTGTATAGTGCAGTACTTTATTATGTTTCTCATGCTTTTCAACCTGGGGTTTAATCAAGAGAAAATGATATTTCTGGATTAATAATATTTAATTAATTAATAAGATACATGTTAGCGTTTTTATAACAAAAAATATTTGATTTTCTTACTTTACTAATAGTAATTAATTGTTTTAGAATACTCAGTTTTTATATAAAAATCTTCAATGTCTAATTATTGATGAAGCTGATAGGATACTGGATATTGGTTTTGAAGAAGAAATGAAACAAATTGTGAAAATTTTACCTAGTAAGTATTCCTGTCTTTTTTTTTTTCTTAAAAAATTAATAGAATTTTCAAATTTTTTTAAAAATATAAGTTATATATATGTAGCATATATATTGCTCTACATATTAATGTTTTAAAATAACGTACTAATACTTATTTCACAAGTTTCTAGTTAATACTATTAGCTTAAAAAAATACGCACTAATACTTTTTTAAGCATTTTTGATATAACTGTTTATCAAATTTTATAGAACGAAGACAGACAATGCTGTTCAGTGCCACTCTAACTAAGAAAACAGAAGATTTAATTCATGTAGCCATGAATAATGAACCACTATATGTTGGTATTGAAGAAAACAAAGAAAGTGCAACTGTTGAAGGCCTAGAACAAGTAATCGTTATGATTATAATTATTATAAATAAACTGATATATAAATAATCAAAATATATGTTGATTACATGTATAAACATTCAATCTATAATCTGATTTTTTACTCAAAGTCAAATTATCAGGCTATATTAAAGGCTAATTTTAATAATCAGTTATAAAGTATGCAGAGTATGCAGTTGGGCTGCCATTTCTTGATAAATTTAATAATCACAAATAAATAAATTATTAATTTAAACTCAGAATGTTCTGGAAGAAAAGAAAAAAGTTTGTTTGGCTCTATGTGTTGATTATTTGGTTTTATACATTATTTTATATAAATTACTTGAATAGAACTGAAACAATCAAAATCAAATAGTAAATAAAAGTATATTAAAAAGTTTTGCTTTTACATTGTATAAAAATAATTTTTTGTGTCATAGCTATTATTATTAGATTGATTATTCATTTGTTAACATTGTAGTGTTAATTATATATTAGTTTAGATAATAAATTAATACACCCATATAAGTATAATGTGATTCTTATTTATGAGTGTATGTTGTTTGTGAAAATCTCTGATAAATCAAAATCTTACAAGTAGTGACAGGTTTTTCTGTTATAATCAAAATTTGTAATTCCTCCTAGCATAAACCAGTCTTTCTTCTCAGGTTCCATAAATAACATTAAAATGCTATTTACCTATCAAACAATGATTTTAGGTGAAATAAAATGAAATTTTTGATTATATTATTCTCAATTTGATTATATTATTTTCAATGATGTAAAAGTAACTGACTAGATTTGAGAGAAATGAACACAACATAAACAAATATGAAATTATCAGACATTTTATTTAATGATAAGAAAACAAAGTAACTTAAAACAGTAAGGAGAAAATGTATAAAATAAAATTGTAATTACTGATAGAAGAATTTGTAATGTAGAGGTACTAGATTAACTAAACTAGTTTAGTTCAGTTAACTTTATCTCTACATTATAAGTCCTATTAGTGATTCAAGAGAAAAATTCACATAAAAAGGCGTTAAAGAACATTTAAAGAAACATTTTAATATTCTGCAAGTACTTTTGACGTATTTATAAACATTGTCTTCAGGCAGAACCAGAGTCAAATAGGTTTTCGAACAAGTTTTTAAATTGGAACAAAAATGGCATTAGCCACTTAGAATATAACAAGTTTAAAGATAAAGAATTAGATTTAAAATACATGTAACAGTGTTGCGCATGCGCCTTCCTGCACAAAGAACAAGAACAGCATTAACTGTTTAGAACATAATACAAAACTTAGAGTATTAATTTAAATTTGCATAACATCATTGTGCATGTGTCTTACAGCGCAGGAAATAGAAATGACAATTAGCCATTTTTAACAAAAGGTTTAAAAATAATAAAATATCATCGTTCATGCACCTTACTGTGCAGAGAAAGTAGGGGTATAGAAACGGAGCTAATGTAGGTGTTTTAGTTGTTTAGACTGATCCAAATCCTACGCAACTCAAGGGTGGAAGAGTTGCAAGGAGACAGCAGAGTGGTGAAGAGGGCCTCCCAAATGTACACCAAATTCTGTTCCTCACAGCACCTCAGCATCACCACACAGTCCCAAAGTGGGATGTGGTGGTGCTGCACAACCATCTTAGATAGTTTGGTGTCACAGCTGCCCTCTGCGATAGAATATTGGTGCTATGTTATGTGGCTAGATAGCATCCTGGTGGTTGCCCCTATATAGTGGGTGTGCACCAGACATTGGATTTTCCAACTGAATAGAATATATGCCTGACTTTTCTAGGATCGAAACCGCATCCTTGTCGTTACATAAAAGCCTCCTCAGACTAGGGTGTGGGATGATGGTTAAAAGTAAGGCATTTTGCCTAAAAATACAGTAAATCCAGGCTGTGAGGTGGCCACAAAACGGCAGAAGTTTGATTTTCCTTTTTCTCATCTTTTCTCATCAACATACAAAAATGAGTCAGTTTTAATGCAAAAATAAAATTTTAGTTTTTGAGTTATTTAATAAATTTATTCCTAGTCTTCAGAATCTCACAGTATAATAAATTTTTCTAACTTATCAGGTTATCTGTAAATTTATCATAATGTATCATTTAACATTAAATATTAATATAACATTCGATTCTAAATCTTAATTGAAGATATAAATTATTTGTATTCATTGTTCTAGATATAGATATGAGAAAATATTAGGTTGTTCTGTAAGTACTCTCATATTTGCTTTATGTTAGATATATCCTAATATATTTTTATCATATGTATTCTTCAGTACATAGATACTCCTTTTATCATTTGTGATAACTAACACCTGGATTTATGTGTTACAAAACCCATAAAATAAGGTGGGTGATCAGATAATGAACATTTTCGTGAAAGATTTTTATGTTGGGACAAAAGCACCTCACAGAACAAACACAAGAAGAAGCAATGTAAAATAATGAATAATGATTGGTCTTCCCTTGTCTTTGGGCAACAATTCAAAACTTTTTGGAGCGTGAGAGACGTCGACATCGATGCTCAACCTGATATATACTGATCTAATAGTATTCCTGTGAACTTCGAAACTCTCTCTTGTAATTTCAGCCTTTTATTTTTCTGACAGAAACAATTCTTTTATACTATTTGCGAGACTGTTGGGAGGGCACTCATTAACTTTTGCATCGGTTTTTATTTTTGAAAGATGAGAGTATAATAGCGAATGTAGAGAGTGGGCAGAAGATGTCTGACATTGCTGGGCAGTATGGCTTAAACAGATCTACAGTAGGCTACAGTTCAATCTTATCTAAGAAAGATACAATATAATCAAGAAGACTCAAGCAGCTAAAGGAGTAACAAAATTCACATCTGAGAAATAAAGAACATTGAAGAGTTCATAATGGAACCTGAAATGGATCTGACAACAGAAGAATGCCAAGAACTCTTGAGTGAAGAACACCAAGAAACTCGGCGAGATATGTTTTCTTCTGAGAAAGAAGATTAATGCCAATATCTGCTATTTAAAAAGCATAATCTTTTAAAGATTTGGGAGGATGTCAGAACAGTAGTCTTAGAGTCACATCAAAACCAGGGTGAGATTAATAGGCTTCGGGATCTCTACAATTACAATGCTATTAATTACTTCTGAAAAACTTTGAGGAAGAGAGAAAAGCAATCGACATTAGACAGATTCTTTAATTCCCACAAATGGAAAAAACATGACTAATAAAAATGCAAGACTGTGTATATATGTATTTTTATTATTACATATAAATAAATGTAGTAAGAAAGTATATATTTTNTCCCACAAATGGAAAAAACATGACTAATAAAAATGCAAGACTGTGTATATATGTATTTTTATTATTACATATAAATAAATGTAGTAAGAAAGTATGTATTTTTATGTTTTGGGGTCTCCAGAATGAATTAAATGCCCATAAAAACCTATGGTAAATCGATAATTGGTTAACGAACAATTTGGATAGCGAACAAAGTCTTGGAACGGATTATGTTCGTTAACTGATTACCCACTGTATGTATAAAAAAAACCATAATATATGTTTCAGAAAAAGAATGTTTTTTTGAATTTTTAGTTGTCAGTCAGTGATTTGCACATCCAGAGTAGAGTTGTCATATATCTCGTATTTCACTTCATATTCTGATGTTTCTAGCACACTATTACATCAAAAAACTTCAAAAATATTTTATTTTGTTCTTAATTTTTAAAGCCCTCAATAGAAAACACTTGATTACTACTTTTTGCTACAAATATATCTTCATGTTGCAACAGTATGGAACAACAACACAAATTATGTATTCACAAGATTAACATCTCCTTCATTCATTTCTCAAATTTTTTCTTTTGCAAAACTCAAATCTGAAACACATCTTTGACCAGTAATGGATAAGTCCACCTCATTCACAATAAACATAGAGATCTTTTAAAAATTCATAACCAGCAGCATTGACACCTATCATCAAAATGTAACATATTCTATAACCTTGTTGATCTTTTTGGATAATGGTGAAAAAATACATCACAGTCATTTTGGTTAATGTGTGACTTCTAGTCTCTGTACCCATTGATCAAGATCATGGATAAACCATGCTTTTACAATTATGGGACTTTCTGTTCAATGTTCAAGCACATCCAAGATCATCAAAAACATCTTTCTCACATCCTTGAGCCAATGCAGCTTGTTTGCCACTCATCCTTCTTCCTATTTGAAGGGGAGTCTTACCTGCAAGACAGGAGTAACCATACTGATATGGTTACTCCTGTCTTGCAGGATCTGTGAACTGGCAATTTGTGATCTAGAAGACAAGCATATGAAAATCAAATTGTATTAAACACACAATAAGTTGATGATGCACTCATGATTTGTGCAAAAAATCTAGCACACAGAGATTTTACACACACACATACACACACATATCCAACATAATGGACAGATTAAATGAGCTAAATTATATAAAATAAATCATCAGGGAGCATGGATACCTAACAAGCATGATCAAGAGCTTAATAAATATGAAACCCACAGGTTAAAAAAGAAAACATTAAACCATATTTTACTATTAGATACAACCATGAACAGAAAGATTTGTAATGATCTAGCAGTTTTTGACAACATCAGATTCACCTGAAGAAGGAACCCTACTGTGTACAGCCTCCTTAGGAATTTCAAAGACAACAAAATATACCAGGAATGTATTCTATAGTTATCTTCAAAATAACCATTACTAACAACAAAAGGTGTTGTTCTGCATTTGGTGGGATATTCAAGGAGCAATTCATTATAAACTGCTAAATAAAAAAATAATAAGCCATAACAGAATCTATTTACTATTAACCAAATGAATTGTTTTAGGATAGAGTTCATTTGAAAAGGATCAGCTCCGGTCAATAGGAAAAAATGTAACTTAATGCTACACCATGTTAATGCCTGTTCATACACACAGCAGTCAATCTAAAAATAATAGCTTTGGGCAGGAAATTTTACATCTTCCTTACTTTCCAGATGTGGTTCCTAGTGATCACCATCTTTTGTGATTTCTCCAGCACTTTTTAGAGGGCATACATAAGTTCACAAGAAAGTTAGAAATGATATCAATCAAAGCTTTTATAATCTCAAAACCAGGAAGCTTCTGCTGAAATGTAATTAAAAAATTGACTTCAAGGTGGCAGAAAGTTGTGAATACATTTTTAATTAAATTAATTAATAGGTTGTTTAATCATATTAATTTATTTGTTTTAAGAAGAATCTTTTAATTTCTAAAAAATTGTTGGATTAGTTGGAGATAAGACCAATAAAGAGAATTTTTATTCATAATTTAATATATTATTATTGCATTATTAATACTCATATTTTTCAAAACAAAATTTCTTGCTGTTTGTTAAAATAAGTTATTTTGAAGATATCTTAATTTCAAATATTTAGAATTACTAAAATGTTTTGAATTTTAAACTTTTATTTTTTAAGTATTAAATTTTTTCATTAACAATTATTTCTTCTGTATTTTTTAGGGTTATGTAATTTGTCCATCAGATAAGAGATTTCTTCTTCTCTTCACATTTCTGAGAAAAAATAAGAAAAAAAAGATGATGGTATTTTTTAGTTCTTGTATGTCTGTAAGATTTCATCATGATCTTTTAAATTACATTGATCTTCCTGTCTTGTCTATTCATGTAAGTAATAGTAAGAATAGATAAAGAAAATTTATGTAATGAAATAAAATTATATATATATATATGTATAATTAATCTGTTGAAAAATTATAGAAATATTATGAATACAATAATATTTAAATTTGAAATTTTCATTCATAGTTTTTATGTATTGTATATGTCAGTGTATAAATCATCCTCAAGGTTTCTGTCTGAAAATTTTGCTTTAGACTTTTACCTGTCATATAAGTTAATCCTCAAATATATAGAAGGCTACTAGTAAACTAGAACTAAAACATGGTTATAGTTTAAAGTGTATAACAAGGCTCAACTACTTTCATTAAGATAACAAATATATGATTATGTTATTATAAAACTTGTGTTAAGAGGAGTTTGAGAAACAGGCTCTACATAGAACACCAAGTATCCTCTCTAAGTTATTTTAATAGGAAATTTATTGTTTATGTAATTTATGGAATGTATTTTATATCAGATATAACAGTAAACAAGTTCAAGCTCAATAACGGTGTAAGGATATACATATGACATAATAGTAGAATGCTATAATGTGTCTTTTCAAATAATTATTTTTTTCAGCAGTTGAAAAGTGTGTAGTATTCATTTATATTGAATTTTTATTCTATTAACGTCTATGTTAAATAAATTTACAAAACACTAGTTGGAATATTTGTGGCAGCTTGCAGACTAATGGTTACAATGCAGTAACTATTAGATGCATTATTCCACTTGTATTTTGTTCAGACAAATGCACATTGAAGTTTGATACAAATAAAAACTACCTTTGTAATCCTAGCAATGTACTTCTTAAAATTAAGAATGTTTTTGATCGGTTTGACCGACCTTCTTCAGTTAACTGCAACATCGAGTAAAAGAATGCAATTTTATTATATTTTTATTTATACACTTTTTGATTTTATGTTGTTTAAACTTCTTGTTCACATGTTAATTCAAACATTTATGTATGGTATTATTGTTAAATTGTATTCATTTTTATTTATCGTTTTAAATTTGTTGTTCCTATTTTACTTCAAACATTACATTTTATTTTCAAATTGTATTCTTTTATTTAATGTTGCTGTTAACTTAAGGAGGTTGGTCATACTGTCAAACTGATCAAAAACATTCTTAATTTTAATTAATACATTGTTAGGATTACAAAGGTGGTGTTTATTTGTGTCAACATTTTTTCCTAGATACATACCACTATTTTGAACATTGAATTTTATTTATTAATCAGTAAGATAGATAGATCAGATAAAATAGTTTACCAAAGAAATAAATTATTGTAAGTATTTATTGCAGTAGTATTTGATATCTGACATTATCAGGATAGTAAGTAAATAAACCTTCATAGGTGTTAAATTTCAAAGAATTTTATTAAATGAAACACTAGTACCTTGAGTGAAGCTTATTTGTCATTTTCAGGCAAGAATGGCAGAGTACACTATGGCTAAACTTAGACAATCTAATTTTTAGTTTTAAAGTCTCTATTTCCAGTTTAAACTCTGTTTACAAGGGAAGAGACAAAATTCACAAGCCTAACTATCCTGTATCTGGGCATAATTTCATGATACCTTGCATGTATATGGTATTCAGGAAGCATGGCTATTCTGTTGATAAAAACCCAACTATCATTTAGGAGACTTGTGTAATGACATGGATACTTATTCCTTACAGAAATGTTTGAGAGTACATAGAATTCTTATAAAATTAGGGTTAATGTATCCAAGTTTGCATATGTTGGAGTTGTTTGCTGGAAACACCAGAATACTTGTTAGTAGATTATTTGAACACCGGGAAGATTTTGCATATAGTGGATGCACTACAGAACCATCCAGACGAATCTTGCAGGGTAGTTTTGAACCTTTACAAGCAGATGCCACCATAATCCAATGCTGTAGGAATCATATTTTATTTATCTAGGAGAGTATACTTTCAAAGACAACAAAATATACCAGGAATGTATTCTATAGTTATCTTCAAAATAACCATTACTAACAACAAAAGGTGTTGTTCTGCATTTGGTGGGANCAAAATTGAAACAAAAAATTTCGGGAGACAAATGTATTGCCAAATTTGAAATAGCAGCTTCTCCAGAAAGAAAAGGCTAATAGGGAGTGTGACTACCCCTGACGACATACAACACCCTCAATGAGCCATCACGCTGTTTACAAAGGCTTTAAGACATGAACCTTTACAAGCAGATGCCACCATAATCCAATGCTGTAGGAATCATATTTTATTTATCTAGGAGAGTATACTTTCCCCATACTAACAACACTTCAGAATTGCTTGACTTACGGTTAGGCCTTTTTATCATGCTAAAGGAAATCCTAGGGTAACATGGGAATTGGCCAAAACTCATTTAGCTTTATACTTTTATTTAGTAATAATATTTTAGTCAGGATTAGTTTTACTGTTTTCAAAGTTTAATTCAAATTTTTATGATCTTTATTATTCAAATATTATATGATCTTTGTTATATATTTCAAATTTCTGAATTTACATATGCAAATTTTGAAATATGCATTCATGTATATAAATTTCAGTGTAAATTTCCAGTAGGCAGATATCATATGTTCTGTAAATTAGGAAGTCATATGGGTGTTTTAATGCCTTTATTTCCTTCAAGGAAATTTTATAAATTATAGCTTAAACAAAGCCCAGTGTAGCTCCCTAATTTATTAGTTGCAGTAACATTTTGATTTTAATTATCAACCTTCCTCTACCTGAGGAAGGTTGGTAAAATATATGCTGAAAACATTAATGATTAAAATTTTGCTTTATTATTATTATATTTTTATTTACTATTGATATGTAGGGGAAGCAAGGACAATCAAAAAGAACAACAACATTCTTTCAATTTTGCAATGCTGAAAGTGGTATTCTACTTTGTACTGATGTAGCTGCTAGAGGTCTTGATATTCCTAAAGTAGACTGGATTATTCAATATGATCCACCAGATGATCCAAAAGTAAGTTTATGTTGTATATATTAGTGACAATTTTGTTAACATTAGTTGCTAATATAAAACTTTTGATTTATGAAAATGTAGTTAATGTAAATTTAAAATAATAGTCTATATTTACAATTAATATAGCAAATTTAACTAAAATTACAAATTATTTATATGTAACTTTTTGTTTTAAAGGAATATATACATAGAGTTGGAAGAACAGCTCGTGGTGAAAGAGGCATTGGAAATGCTTTATTGATTTTAAGAGAAGAAGAACTGGGATTTATTCGTTATCTCAAACTTGCTAAAATACCTTTGAAAGAGTTTGAGATTTCATGGAATAAATTAGCCAATGTTCAACTTTCAGTGAGTAAATTTTACCCTAGTTTTTTCAATTATTTTGAGTTAATGTCACACACACACAATTTTTGGTACCCAACAAACCAGCATTGCATCAAAGATATTCTTACACTGTATATATAAATGAAAATCTGTATTTTTATACAAATAATAATAAAAAGTAGAGAAATAATTAAACATTTTAAAATTAATTTTTTTAATTTTTTGGCATCTCCATGAGAAGTTGGCAGCACACTTGTTGAGAACTTCTCTGTTATTCATATTTATATAGGTTTTTAATTTTTTTTTTACCCTTTCTTAGTAAATTTTACTGTCTTGAATTTCATCATCTTATATGAATATATACACACTCAATGACCATAACTAAAGTATTCTTATCCAACACTATGTAAAGAAATATTTAGCAGTCCAAATGAAAAAAAATCTGGTATAGTTACATTTTAAGATATGAAGAAATTTCTCTAAAAACATAAATTTTGCTACTTGAACTCTGTCTAATCTTTACTTCTAGACCAATTAATTTAGATGATGTAACTACACAGCTTGGTAAGTAACTTGTATGGTTATATCTTCTAAATTAATTGGTCTGAAGTGAAGATTGAACAAAGATAACATAATTGGAAATACATCTGCATAGAAACTAGTGGGTTTTTTTTATTATTTTATTTTTGAATAACAATGGGCATAAATCAATGTGAAAGTTGTGACAGCTTTTTCGAAACAATATCATCAGAATAGGAGATAAATTCTGTGGCACCCAATATTAAAATCTAGATATTCATTGTACGGTGATACTTGATATTTTGATTTTATTTTCAAAAAGGTTTTTTGCAAAGGTATATATAAGCAAAAACATGAAAATATTTTTTGTGCAAATTTCTTAAGACTGAAAATTCTCTTCTGGCAGAAATTTGTAAAATTTTAACAAACTCCCATCTTTAAACAAGTGTTTGTTTTAAAAGAAATTCAGAAAGGTCTGTTAAATCTAGTTGATTTTTTTTTTTTAATTTATATGCTTTGAAACTACACTGAGGTACACATTTAAGATAACAAACATAAATTATAGGATATCTGGAAAAGTACTGTACAAGTACTTAGTGGACAGGGATGAAGTTTGGTACACGGATACCTCAGGCCAAGCAAGATCAATTAGTTGTTCAAAATGAAAACAAAAATTTCGGGAGACAAATGTATTGCCAAATTTGAAATAGCAGCTTCTCCAGAAAGAAAAGGCTAATAGGGAGTGTGACTACCCCTGACGACATACAACACCCTCAATGAGCCATCACGCTGTTTACAAAGGCTTTAAGACAATAAACCCTACTCCTCTGTATGGATTTTAGTTCATGGTGGGTCCTATTAGGAATGATGTGCTATAATGTTTCTTCCTAAAGCATTCCAGTCATGTTTAATCAGATTTAGGTTCTGAGACCTAGCTGTTCATTCCATCTTTTGAATATCTTTAACGATATCTATAATCATCTGAGCTCTGTGGGACCTAGTGTTGTCATTCATAAAAATGAATTAGGGTAAAATAAAAACTCTCATATAGCTCAAGAACCTTATCTTTATATTCTTGTCAAGTACTGCACTCAAAGATGTGCAGGGGCATGCAGCCCCCATCCAACATGATGTTTCTCCTTACTGGGAAACTGCTTCAACCATAGTTTTCCCTGTTCCACTGCAGTTGTTTTCCTAGTGTTGAAGGGTTGATAGGTGTTCCAACATACTCTCTCCAGATGTTAATGCATTGAGAATCAGTTTGCAAACTGTATCTCAACTTCTCAGAAAATATAACAAGGGACTACTGGTCTTGTGTCTAGAGATGATGCTCACAGCACCAGGAAAGATGGGTTCTCTGTTGGAAGGGTTGAGGAGGATCCACACCACTGGTCATCTAGCATAAAGCTGCTCTTTGTTAGCTATCTGTTAGTTTGCCTCAATACTAATGTTCCAGTGACAGTAGCAAACTCATGTGCAAATTGTCTATCTGTCATTTCTCTATGGCATTGGGCAATTAAAGCCAATTGACAGTCTTCATGAGGGGGTTGTTGATCTTGATTGACTTTGGCCTGCTCTTCTAGTTATGGTTCCATTTTCTTGGAAGTGTTTCCATAGCATGAATACTACTTTTCTGGACACTTGTACCATCCAGTTATCTCCAATTGGGACTGGCCTGCCTCAACTCTGCCAATTTCCCTTCCCCAAGTTTGTCATCTAAACAATGATGCTGTATCATTTT
Organism: Centruroides sculpturatus; assembly: GCF_000671375.1. Classification (NCBI taxonomy): domain Eukaryota; kingdom Metazoa; phylum Arthropoda; class Arachnida; order Scorpiones; family Buthidae; genus Centruroides; species Centruroides sculpturatus. The sequence goes on along the minus strand of NW_019384535.1, from coordinate 1,319,657 downwards.
ATCAAAATTTGATTGCTCTACCCACAATCACTATTCAAAAACAGTTGAATCATAGAGTTATGGAACTCCTTTCATTTTGATTTGTAATTACATATTTCACTTCCAATTGATAAGATAATTCTTGCAAAATTGTATATTATTTTTCTCACAATTTTCAGATAACTTTTCAGTTTATTGTGCTAAATGTATTTGTTTAATTATGGACACCAGTGTAGTTCAATGTTCATGATAAATCAATCCACTGAAAACAAGTTCTGCAGATATGCATATATTTGGTCTATAAGCTATAGGTTAGAGACACCTGTTCCAAACTATTTTACATTTATTTATTTCTGGTTATTAAATTTAATACTTAATTTCCTATCTTCAGTCCAAATTACATATCTTTATAATTAATTAATCATAGTATAGTCTGATTAAAATCTAGTAGTATCATTTCTTAATAATTTCAAAAAAAAAAAAAGATTATTTTTAATTATAATGTATTAATGATTATTTGTATTCTCTATATTTTTCTTTTTTTAATTAAAGAATATTTTAATTTTTACAGCTTGAAAAATTAATATCAAGAAATCATTATCTATACATGGCTGCTAAAGAAGCATATAAAGCATATGTTCGTGCTTATGATTCTCATCAACTGAAATCTGTTTATGATGTAAACACTCTTGATTTGAAAGCAGTATGCAAATCATTTGGATTTACTGTACCACCTTGTGTAGATTTGAGTATCCTTTATTATTTTTGTAATTATGTATAAACCAAGCTTGGCATATAGTAATAATTTTAAAATTCATGATCATTTCAAGTTTATTAATTTTTTAAATTTTAAGATATTAATTTAGAACACAGTTTAAAAGAGAATAATATAAAGTAATTACATCATGTAAATTTCAAATACCATACATACATTTGTAAGATTGTATCTAATTTTCAACTTAAAAAATTCTTACGTATTTAAACAAAATATAAACAACTTATATACATGTTTAAATATTTTTGACCAATTTTAGTGGTTATCATCAGGTTAAAATCTCTTAAATGTTTAAATACAGGTATACCTCAAGTTACGTCGTTCTCGATTATATGTCATTTGTCAAAAAAATATATGGAAAAATAAAAATCAAGTTTAAGTCATTTTATTTGACTTTATGTCTGTCCGTCACAAATATTGAAATCGTAATATCACTAGAAAAGTGTTAAAAGAACATAAAATCATATTAAAATACATACATTTACAGTAAATGTTAATATAATCATCATAAATTGTAGAGAACAAAATATGAAAACATCTGTGACTCTGTGTTGTCATCTTATTTATTAGTCTTTAAGAGCTCAATATTGGCATTTTCCACGGTACTTCCAATATCTTCCATTTGGTGTTTGGGCATAAATCAATGTGAAAGTTGTGACAGCTTTTTCGAAACAATATCATCAGAATAGGAGATAAATTCTGTGGCACCCAATATTAAAATCTAGATATTCATTGTACGGTGATACTTGATATTTTGATTTTATTTTCAAAAAGGTTTTTTGCAAAGGTATATATAAGCAAAAACATGAAAATATTTTTTGTGCAAATTTCTTAAGACTGAAAATTCTCTTCTGGCAGAAATTTGTAAAATTTTAACAAACTCCCATCTTTAAACAAGTGTTTGTTTTAAAAAAAATTCAGAAAGGTCTGTTAAATCTAGTTGATTTTTTTTTTAATTTATATGCTTTGAAACTACACTGAGGTACACATTTAAGATAACAAACATAAATTACAGGATATCTGGAAAAGTACTGTACCAGTACTTAGTGGACAGGGATGAAGTTTGGTACACGGATACCTCAGGCCAAGCAAGATCAATTAGTTGTTCAAAATGAAAACAAAAAATTTCGGGAGACAAATGTATTGCCAAATTTGAAATAGCAGCTTCTCCAGAAAGAAAAGGCTAATAGGGAGTGTGACTACCCCTGACGACATACAACACCCTCAATGAGCCATCACGCTGTTTACAAAGGCTTTAAGACAATAAACCCTACTCCTCTGTATGGATTTTAGTTCATGGTGGGTCCTATTAGGAATGATGTGCTATAATGTTTCTTCCTAAAGCATTCCAGTCATGTTTAATCAGATTTAGGTTCTGAGACCTAGCTGTTCATTCCATCTTTTGAATATCTTTAACGATGTGTATAATCATCTGAGCTCTGTGTGACCTAGTGTTGTCATTCATAAAAATGAATTAGGGTAAAATGAAAACTCTCATATAGCTCAAGAACCTTATCTTTATATTCTTGTCAAGTACTGCACTCAAAGATGTGCAGGGGCATGCAGCCCCCATCCAACATGATGTTTCTCCTTACTGGGAAACTGNAAATAACACTAAAAGATTAAATTCATAAAAATATATATATCAAAAAGCATCACATTATAAAGGCAGATATGAACTAAGAATTTGTGTGTTTTAACTTATCTTCTACAAAGAACTTCCATGCCGAAGCTAAACCATCAGCATCCCTTGCATTGATACAACCGTCTCTTAATTTACTCTTATAAATTTCAATTTTTTCATGTTGCAAAGCCAATGATGGGGACCGCAATGTCTTGAGAATAGACGCTTCATTCTATTTAACTACTGAAGCTTCCGCTGTGCCATACTTGACAAAACCGTGGTACAATGCCCTTTACTAATGTCGTATTTGTGTTCTTTAAGCCTAATAGCCAAATTCCGTCTAGTGACTCCAATATAGTCCTTCTTAAGCTTGTCCTTATCGTTTCTAAGAATACTGTATAAATTAGGACCNCGCTTGTGCCATACTTGACAAAACCGTGGTACAATGCCCTTTACTAATGTCGTATTTGTGTTCTTTAAGCCTAATAGCCAAATTCCGTCTAGTGACTCCAATATAGTCCTTCATAATTTGTAGCTGTTGGTTTTCAAAGGGAATTTTATACACACCCGCTGTTTCTTCTTTCTTAAGCTTGTCCTTATCGTTTCTAAGAATACTGTATAAATTAGGACCTCTTTTGTAAACAATTTTGGAGTGTTTTTTGTCTGAAATTTGCTTCATGATGTCCCTGAAGTTTTTATTAAATGTAAATTTGGTGATCTTAAATTGATCTGTTCCGGTCTTAACTTCTTGCCTCTTTCATAACTTTTTATTAGCCCTTCAATTGTACTTTTGCAGTAACCCAAATTTGAAGCTACTTCCTTAATTCTGTCAATCTCTTTAATCCTGTCCAATACATTGGAGCAATAAGTAAACACTCTCCTAATGAGTGCACGAAATGCTGACATTTTGTATTCATGTGGGTCATTCAAATTAGCTGGTATGTAGAGAGGATTGTGTGTAGTGTGTACAGGATTAAAAGAAGCTGAGTTTGATATTCAATTTATTGTAAACATGTATATTTATAAGTATGTATGCATCGTACATGTATTCGTAAATTTAGAATACTTTTTCCTGTACTATATTAAAAACTAAAATTTATTTGTTTGTAAGCTTAAAATAGATTCTTATTAATCCTATATTATTAAAAATGCATTTATAAACAAAATACAGAACTGGGAATGGTATTTGTGGTTTAGCCTAGTGACAAGTAAATTCGACTTACGTCGCCTCTCCTGGAACCAGTTACCGATGTAAGGTGAGGTATACCTGTAATGATACAAATTTAAGGAAATGAAAATTAAAGGGAATAACATATTTATTTGTATATTAAACATATTGCTAATATATATAGTTTGTTCATACATATTTAGTTAGATAATGATCTTAGAAGTTATTAAGTCATTTGTGTACAGTGCATTCATTGCATTTTCAGTACTTTTTCATATAAACAAAATGCAAAATTCAGTGATAATAAAGAAAATGTATAATTATAGTACAGTCTCTGTAATCTGACATATATGGGATTGAAACAGTGTTGGATTAATGAGATTGCCATGCTCTTCCTGGGATTATTTCCCTAGTAAATCCAGGTGCCTTGGGCAATGAAAACTTCTGTAAGTAAAAATTATTTCCTTTCTGCAAACTCTTCAAAAAATTGCTGAATCTGCTACTGCTATAAGGTATCAAGATAGTTCAATCTTTTATTATTTAAATAACACAAATGCGTTCTGGTCATTATGTAATACAAACTCATTTTTTCAAACCATTTACTAAATGAGCTTGTACTATGTGATGTCTTCAACACATTCAATATGAATAACTAAGATTAAATACCCAACTGTGTTACATCTAGTTATTGTAGAAAGTAAAAGCAGAATTCTCAGCCTGTTTACTTTTATATTAAAATTTAAAAAAAAAAGAAGAATTAATTCTTTTAAAACTGGATTCACATTATAATTTTTCAATAATTGAAGTATGTAATTAAATAACAAATTAAGTACAAAAACTAAAAAGTATAGTTATACATTAAAATGTGGTGTAGGTGCCTTGTCCAGTAAAGTGTATATTGGTTTAAGTACCTTCAATTTAATTTGTAATTAACATTGTTAATAGTATTAGGCACATCCTTCAGATAGCTTTATCTGCATAAAGATGTAAGAAAGACTTGAAAGAATTCACATTCCTAAAGGAATGTAAGTGAAAGCAGGTCTTCCCTATGTCTTTATGGAGAAAAATTGTTAATAGTAAATTATTAGTGTTGATTTCTGTTAATTTTGGGAAATGAAAACTGTTGAGGAACAACTTTCTTTTTATCATATGAAGAAGTTTATATCTATGCTAATGAATTAATTTAAAATAGTAAATGTAAAAAAATATATGAAAAGTCATATCCAAACAAATAGCTGGATTCCTTATTTCAGTAGTCAACATGCTGTGGTCGGGTGAACAACAGGGCTTCGTCATGGAGGCTTTTTTAAAAATGCCAAGTCTGTGACTGTGACTCAGAGGGCATTTCTCACACAATTTGGTTTAAATCCAAACGAAAGTGTTCCTGATCAGAAAAGATTTTGAAATGGGTCCAAAATTTAAGGACAACGGGATCTGCAAATCCTAAAAAGCCAGTTGGGCGTTTCAAATCCATGAGTACACCTGAAATCATCACCGCACTCAGAGCATCAATATAGCAGTCTCCAATGCATTCTACTTGGAAACATGCCTCTGCATTCCATATATTGGCTCAAACAATAAGTCAAATTTTGCACTGTGACCTTAAGTTACACCTTTACAAGAATATGATTGCTCAAGAATTGAGTCCAGTAGATTGTGGAAGACAGAGTAGAGTTGTTGTAGTGCAATCCTTACAGCTATGCCTCCTAGTGGTATTGCGTGGAGTTGCGACGAAGCACAATTTCATCTGTCTGGCACAGTGAACAAGCAGAATTTTCATTATTGGGCTGCTGGAAACTCCTGAAAACTCCACCAATGATCTCTTCATAGCCCAAAAGTCACCATTTAGTGTGCTTTTTCCTCTGTAGGCATTGTAGGGCCCTTTTTTTTTTTTTGAAGAGGATGGTGTCACTTACTGTGACTTCCAACCGATAATGCGACATGCTGGAGAATTTTTTTGTGCCCCAAAATGGAGGAATACAATACAAGTGACTTTTGGTTTCAACAGGATGGAGCCACAGCCCATAAGACCCGTCATTCTCGCACCATTTCGACAGAGATGTTCCCCGGTCGACTAATCTCTTTTCAAGAAGGCAGTGAATGGCCTCCTCACTCCCCTTTGACTTTTTTTAAGAGGGTATCTCAAGACAGAGGTTTTTAAACATTGCCCTTGAANACTATTAAAAAGCAATTAAGCGCGCGTCATTAAAGGTAAATTAAAATCGCGATAAAACTTTTTCTGGCGGGAAAAAAATTTGGAGACAAAAACATTCCAAAAATTCAAAAAAAGAATTCAAATGACCGCATTTTATGTAACTCGCCCGAGATATCTCGGGATTGGGGCTTAAGGAGAGATATTATTATTATTTATTGTAAAATTTTGTCACCCCTGCCGCCCCCGCTACGCTACGTCACTGTATTTGATATATTTAAATGGGAAAAAATATTAAATCATTACGCTTTAAATCCATACCAGAAAAATGTATGAAACGCGCAGTTCGGCTGGTATTCTGAAAATGGATGTACCAACAGGCGAACATTTTAAAGGCATCCGATCCGAACATTTTTTCTCTCCAGAAAAAACAATTTATCTTATTCAAGTAGAATGTGTTTTTAAATGTTGGGGATAAAAGATACGGTGGCAAATAATTATTGCTACGCCAATGAAAAAATTAAATATAAATAAAATCAATTAAATATTATAGAATCTCTAGACAATAAGAATTAGATATACGGTATTTCGATTTCCACCGCGTCTTTTAAAATAAAAATTTTATTTAAATCGAATTAAGTATAAATTAGAACACTATTAAACTAAATTTTTTGCAACGTTTTATTAATAAATATTGAGAGTATACGTCGATACCGTCGTCACGATTTTATTTTTAAACGCAATATGGTCGTATTAAAACAGTTATATGTTTAATTATTGATAAAATAATTAAACATCGGATAGAAAAATTACATTCGTTTTACATCTGGATTGCCGATAACGTTAATAAATTTCCACGCGTAGTTCGTTGGTGGACGCCAACAGTATCCACTCGTTACAAACTTTACGCGTACAAACTCTTCGAACCGCGTCGTCAACCATCCCTCCACGTCTACGCTACATTTTGCTTTCCTCCGCTTATTTGCGGGAAATGTAAACCATCGAACGTCGGTACATTTACTTCTACAATTTGGTGCCACGCCATAACCCGTTGTTTAAAGGTTCGAGTACTTATATACGTAATAATAGTCGACTGGCGCGGGAAAGTACGCGCGGAGCGTAGTCTATCCATAAGTCCCAAAACGGCCGCTGCCGCGTAGAATGGCGGGAGCGTGTCCCGACCTTCTTATATAGACCCGGCCTATTCTAGTAGCCCGGGACGCCCCCTAGTGGGCGTTCTAGCAGCCACGGTGCCATTCCGTGGTTTAAATAATAAATTCCTATTACGGATAAAAACGGTAATATACCGAATTTCTCGCGGCGTTCCCTACTAAAACGGCCAAAAATGAAAAAAACCGCTTCAAATAATAATATAGTGAATTTATTGTTAATTTAAATAATAGCTAGGGACGCCCCTAGTGGCCGTTTTTGGCATACGGTGACAGAAAGAAAAAATGCGGTTTTCGGCTCGATGTACGTAGATTAAACGATTGTTTGCGTATTCAGGTAATTTTATTCCATTTATATTTAAACTAATTGTAATTCCGATTTTCGTCGGTACAATCGAAAACTTTTCAAATATTAAAGTGGTAGGTGCAAACTGTCGAAAGGAACCATCCCTGCGTCGAAATTCACAAAATATTAAAAAATAAATAAATGCCTACTGACTACGAAAGTAAAAATTAGTATAAAGCCGAAATATTACTGTACAAATTTAATATTTACAAAACCTTAAAATAATGGGATGCAAATGAAGTGGCGGTTTTACACAATTCGGAATAACCGAAAGAAATATAAATAAAAATCTGCTACCTCCCGGCCGAGTGACCGAGTTTACGTAAAAGTGAGCGTGTTTTAATTGGGCGGCACGTGGGTTAATGACGATTACAATGGCAACGCAATTTACCATTCTTCTTTTCTAATTTATTACAGAAAATACTTTTAAGGATATAATTACAGAAACAAGAACGTTATGGGTTGAAATTGCTCGAATTTAATATAAAAAATATACGGTTTTAAGAGGTAAAAAGTAATGGCTGCGGATGAAAATGACGATAAAAATAAACGATAAAGACCGGAAATTTGACGCTCGATTAAACGATATAAAGAGAATTTCCTACAGAGAAATCTTTATTTAGAATATTGTCGTTAACTCGACAGAAATTGTAGGATGAGATCGATAACGTCTTGCCAACAACAAAGTAAAATGGGATATAAACAGAAAGTTCTGTTTTATTACAATTAGGATATTATTTCCTATATAATAATCGATTTATTTTAAGACTTATAAAATTATTTTTTCGGTACTTTTCTACCGAGATTGCGAAACTTTTGACAAAATTGTTTTTGGTGTAAATTTCCGTCAAAATTTTTGATTATATTAAACTATATAAAGTTATTTCGTGTGGTATTCCTCGTTTTATATGGTGAAAAATAGTCATAAAATATCTTTTTTGACTATTTTAAACTCTGGAAAATCATTATTTACGTGGGATTTCTGGTAAAATATGGGCATTTTGGATTATACTGGTATTAAACCCAGCAGAATGAATATTTTGAGTGAGATTTCTGGCAAAATGTTTATATACTTAAATTCTAATTATATCTAATCGAANTGAGACGTTTATTCATTGCATTTTAGTATAAAAATTTATATTTTTATAAATTTGAAATTAGCTGTATTTAAAATTTATCAGTTTTATTTTGCACAAGTGATGAATTATGGCTGATTAGATTTTAACTAATTTTAATCACAATTATTGCTCATTTCTCTAACAATTTCTTCTATTCTCATTCATATAAATTAAACATATAACTATTATGATTTTTTCCTCCAAAGACAGCATTAAACATGGTCTCAGTTTATTTACTAAACTATTTTGATTTGACTTATAATGCCTTTTATCATCAAATATTTTCGAATAAATTGTAAATATGAACATCAATTCTCATTCATAAAAAAGAGTTAAATATATTTGAAAGGCTTTCAAATTAATTTGATTATTATTTTAATTTCTTAACTCTTTGTGGTGACTACTAAAGACTTGCGCTTACGTTCATCTTAGAGAGGGGGGGCCTGGAGAGTAAATGAGTAGCGGACGGGATTCTGCCAGCACCCTCGGAGCTTCTATCTCACTATTTGAAGACACTCGAACGGATCGGTATCAATCTTTCTCGTAGACAGCAACTCTCACAGTTTGAAGCTGCGAATGCTGTCAGACATAATGGTGAAAACGTGTAGAATGATAGAAGATTGGATCTGCTAAGGAAAGATGCCCGAGAGGTTTCTACGGAAGACTGGCCTCTATTCGGGCATTAGACACAAAGAAAACAGAAAATTCCATGTGCCCAGCACGTTGATCAGGCAGAAACTTATAACCAGTTATTGATACCAATTTTCATTGTTTTATCCACTCTGTCATTGGGGGCAGTACGAAATACGTAATGAAAATTACTACACGAATCTCCTTTAGAACATCATATCTATAATAATAAATATTTAAGAAAATGTGTGTCTGAAAGCTTTTACTTATCCGATGCCAAAAATTTTAGTCACCATTACCGTCTTTTACAGAAATTGTATCTAGTGTTTTGCTTAACTATTTGAAGGCCAATTAAATGTATCAAGAATTGATTAATGAATGACAAGCTCCAGTTTTTATCACAATGTATCCATTATTCATCCAATACAGAATTTGCATTTAAAACTGTGTGCATAATAATAATAGCTGCACTATGTTGGTCCATCTTATCAGAGTCAATAGTACGTTAATGGTGGAGTCAGTCTCAGAAGAACTAAGGAGTAAAACAATCCTCAAGTGGACACGCAACCCAAGAGGCTTCAAGACAGTATCATTGTCAGCTCTCAAATGGACCTGGAGCTTAAGACTTTTTTCCCCTTGTCCATTGTGGGTTTGGACTAGGCCCATAATGGGGGGTGGACTTTAGCGAGGAATGGAGCTCGAAACGTTTGATGGATTGTCTCTGAAAACTTTGCTACGTTTCCAGCTTTGATTCGAATCAGAGTGGCATCTTTACAGCGTCGAGTTTGAACATTTGATGTATTTGGACATGGTAATGCAGCACACGGGAGCTTGCCTCCTCCATGGAGAGACACGGGAGGATGATTCAGTTATTAACTTGTGAAGTAGGTCTATATAATTCATAAATTCAATTATTATTTTGAGTTATTTGCCAAAAGCGACAAATTATTGAATTTGACATTTAAAAAGTTTTAGTTTATTTTTCTTTAAAGATTTAGAGTTGTAAAAGAAAAACTCATTTTGTTTTTTAGTTGATCATGTGAGAGGCCTTTATTATTATTATTATTAAAGAATTGTTTTTGATCTTTTTGTAAGACTCGATTACTTTATTTTCTAAAAACACGAAGGAAACAAAGGTTAAAAGAATTAAGATTTCTTAGAGTTTTCACGGGATAATTTTATATTAAAACTAGCGAGGTAGGCCCGGAGTTTTCCGTGCAAAAACTAAGAACAACATTAAGATTATTAGATTATTTCGTACTTCTCACTAGTGACTGCAGATTTACCGGTAAATTCGTATTGACAAATGATACTGAGAGAATGAACAGCCGTTTATTTTCAAAGTTTCCAACCCGGTTAAAAAAAAAAAAATCCTGGAAAAACAAATAATAAGAAAAAAAGCCGAATAATAAATAAGGTTTTCCTTTATTTAAACGCTATTAAAACTCGATACATTAATTTATGCTCTCTTCGTCTAATCTAGATCTAATTTTCGTACAAATAGCAGCTGCATTAGAGAGAGAGCGCTCTCGGAGTCAATACTAGTGTTAACTCCGAGTTGGCTCTCAAAAAGTTGGCTGTACTGTCGTTAGAGCATCGACAAACATATTTTTTGCTGCGCGAAATAATTCATTTCTTTCTTTATATCTTTCACACTTATATTACTGTTATCGGTGTCTACGCTCGTTTTGTGTTTAATGAATAAGTCCAATTTCTCTTTCATTGTTAAATTTGACTTTTCTATCGCGCACTTTGTTCTCGTCTCGACGTGAGAAGTCGATGGTGTGGTAAGCGATAAACACCCCTGGCCAGAATCTGAGTCTGAATTAATTTCGGTGACATCTCGATTCGTATTCGTTTTCTGATAAGTGCTTGATTATCTCCTACAATCCCATTCAAAATTATATTTTTGTTAACATTATTGGATATTTCGCGTGACTTCTTTTTGTTCGATTTCTCTGGATTATATAGATACATTAAAATATCAGAGTAAATCGTTCGTCTCACACGAAGAATAATTTTTTTTTGTTCGTTACTCGGAAAGAAATCCCGCTCGAATACTTCTATCAGAAATTCTAACGTTAGATGCGCAACGTACAAATTTGTGTTTTCGCAACACAATGATTCGACCGCTACTTTTATAGATTGTAATAACTGTATTGTATTAGACAGACGTTCATCTTCAGAAAATGTTATATCTGACCGAGATCAATTAGACTTTTTCTGACAGAATTTCGGACTTGTGAAAAATGTTCCAGCATGGTCAACATACTGCTCCAACGTGTTTTTGAGTCTAATAGTAGAGATAATTCTTTTCCTAATTCATCTTTAATACGCTTCTGTAGAATATCGTTTTTGACTGGTGATTTTCGAAAAGTTTTATTGCGTTTCGTATTTTCTTAATTAAAGGATTCAAAGTTTTATCTTGGAAAACATCTCTGCCAAACTTAGTATCATCGGGACTTTCCTGTATCGCTTCAAATCCTCCATCATCAGAATCATTGTCTGAGATTTCGGAATCTTCATTATCCAGTTCCGAATGTATGGGTTTTCTTTAACACGGCCTTTTTCTAAAGAAATTTCGCTACTGCTAAGTGTACGCCGTGAGGAGTGCGCACTCGGCCGTTTACATCGACTAATTTCGACACTTTTTTCATCACTGCGGCTCCATCCGTGACAATTGAAATTGGGTTGTTAAAAGAATCTGACATTTAAAAGTTCGACGCGTTTTTCGGCGCACGTAGATCCACGTGCGCGAATCAAACCTAGATTCCAAAATTTATTACTTACATGGAGATTAACATTCGTATATCGAGGGTTGTTAAGTGATGTCCATTCGTCACGTGATACACCGAACTTTTCTCTCCGACATATCTTTAATAATCTCATCCCGAATTCGGTGATCATCTTTTTAATTGAATGGGGAGGTTTAGGAAGATTCGCGTGTCCGCTTGCGGAGAAAAGTCATCTTAGGTCTTTCGATGCGCAAATTTTGGAGAACGGCAGTTTTTTAACCGAAGCCATACGAGGTAATATTGCGGGCCAAGACCCGTCATTTTCTTTCTTGAAAAGCGTAGTTAGATTCACTTTGCTCACTGTTTCCGGCTGTCTCTTCGGATTTTTTTCAATAAGTTTATATGGTGACGTCGTACGAGGTTATTACGCAGCCCGCTAGTAGCCTACTTCCACCGACCGCTTTGATTGCGCAGTTCGCGTACTCCAGCGTCTCTTTCTCTTGTGCCATCGAAGTAATCCCGTGGCGAATTTTTACTCGTTACTACAATAAACGCGAAACATACCGTATTAGGGAAAATGGTATTTTATATTTTTATTTATCTTTTTATCTATAACTATCTTTATTTTTATTAATGCGCGGCGACCATCACGGACTGATGAGATGGAGCCACTCCTCTAGGAGTTTCCCGTAAATCCCGGATTGAAAAACGGGGACAAGGGTTTTTTCCGGATGGGATTCTAGGTATTGTTGCTTCTTCTCGTCGGGTGATCGCTGCCACCAGCGCGTGTAGCTCTCTCTCTCTAGTGTACTCGTAAGATTGTTGTTTTAGTTTAAAACGTGGTGGTGGATTTAACTACTTGACGTTTACCGCCTTCCGATAAAGACGGTCTTTGTGGAGATGGAAATGGATGGAGAAAGACGGCCAGGTTTCGTCTAACCGATGGCGGCCATCCATTACCTCCAGTGCGTTGGGGGGAACTTTTGAATCGAAATAACGTATTTCCATATTTGATCTCGATTTTCATCTAACTTTTTCCTCGAGATTAAGGAAGGACGGTGGGAATTTATAGGTCTACAGTTTTTCAAACCGCGGCCCAATAATTTTTCTATAATTGGCTGCGAATGGCACAATTACTTAGAGTTAACATTAGGAAACAACGTATCTTAAAAAATTTTAAATATCATATTTTCAATTGGCGTCCGACCAATGAAATGGTGCCATTTTGAACCATCCGAGTATCGCGATAAACGTGGCAATAATAGACTAAAATAACTAAACTCTTTAATATAACAAATATTAAAACAAAAACCGTATATTGTATTTGATTGGTATAACGACAAAGGCTATCTTACTTCAGGATTTATCACACGGAGTGACCGATCTAACACATTTTAAAAATTCTTTAAATAACTTTACCGAAGGAAAATCCGTGCGCTACAACTTTAGAACCATGAATGAAACTTGATATCAAACTCCCATTAAAAAACTATTAAGCGCGCGTCATTAAAGGTAAATTAAAATCGCGATAAAACTTTTTCTGGCGGGAAAAAAATTTGGAGACAAAAACATTCCAAAAATTCAAAAAAAGAATTCAAATGACCGCATTTTATGTAACTCGCCCGAGATATCTCGGGATTGGGGCTTAAGGAGAGATATTATTATTATTTATTGTAAAATTTTGTCACCCCTGCCGCCCCCGCTACGCTACGTCACTGTATTTGATATATTTAAATGGGAAAAAATATTAAATCATTACGCTTTAAATCCATACCAGAAAAATGTATGAAACGCGCAGTTCGGCTGGTATTCTGAAAATGGATGTACCAACAGGCGAACATTTTTTCTCTCCAGAAAAAACAATTTATCTTATTCAAATAGAATGTGTTTTTAAATGTTGGGGATAAAAGATACGGTGGCAAATAATTATTGCTACGCCAATGAAAAAATTAAATATAAATAAAATCAATTAAATATTATAGAATCTCTAGACAATAAGAATTAGATATACGGTATTTCGATTTCCACCGCGTCTTTTAAAATAAAAATTTTATTTAAATCGAATTAAGTATAAATTAGAACACTATTAAACTAAATTTTTTGCAACGTTTTATTAATAAATATTGAGAGTATACGTCGATACCGTCGTCACGATTTTATTTTTAAACGCAATATGGTCGTATTAAAACAGTTATATGTTTAATTATTGATAAAATAATTAAACATCGGATAGAAAAATTACATTCGTTTTACATCTGGATTGCCGATAACGTTAATAAATTTCCACGCGTAGTTCGTTGGTGGACGCCAACAGTATCCACTCGTTACAAACTTTACGCGTACAAACTCTTCGAACCGCGTCGTCAACCATCCCTCCACGTCTACGCTACATTTTGCTTTCCTCCGCTTATTTGCGGGAAATGTAAACCATCGAACGTCGGTACATTTACTTCTACAATTTGGTGCCACGCCATAACCCGTTGTTTAAAGGTTCGAGTACTTATATACGTAATAATAGTCGACTGGCGCGGGAAAGTACGCGCGGAGCGTAGTCTATCCATAAGTCCCAAAACGGCCGCTGCCGCGTAGAATGGCGGGAGCGTGTCCCGACCTTCTTATATAGACCCGGCCTATTCTAGTAGCCCGGGACGCCCCCTAGTGGGCGTTCTAGCAGCCACGGTGCCATTCCGTGGTTTAAATAATAAATTCCTATTACGGATAAAAACGGTAATATACCGAATTTCTCGCGGCGTTCCCTACTAAAACGGCCAAAAATGAAAAAAACCGCTTCAAATAATAATATAGTGAATTTATTGTTAATTTAAATAATAGCTAGGGACGCCCCTAGTGGCCGTTTTTGGCATACTGTGACAGAAAGAAAAAATGCGGTTTTCGGCTCGATGTACGTAGATTAAACGATTGTTTGCGTATTCAGGTAATTTTATTCCGTTTATATTTAAACTAATTGTAATTCCGATTTTCGTCGGTACAATGGAAAACTTTTCAAATATTAAAGTGGTAGGTGCAAACTGTCGAAAGGAACCATCCCTGCGTCGAAATTCACAAAATATTAAAAAATAAATAAATGCCTACTGACTACGAAAGTAAAAATTAGTATAAAGCCGAAATATTACTGTACAAATTTAATATTTACAAAACCTTAAAATAATGGGATGCAAATGAAGTGGCGGTTTTACACAATTCGGAATAACCGAAAGAAATATAAATAAAAATCTGCTACCGCCCGGCCGAGTGACCGAGTTTACGTAAAAGTGAGCGTGTTTTAATTGGGCGGCACGTGGGTTAATGACGATTACAATGGCAACGCAATTTACCATTCTTCTTTTCTAATTTATTACAGAAAATACTTTTAAGGATATAATTACAGAAACAAGAACGTTATGGGTTGAAATTGCTCGAATTTAATATAAAAAATATACGGTTTTAAGAGGTAAAAAGTAATGGCTGCGGATGAAAATGACGATAAAAATAAACGATAAAGACCGGAAATTTGACGCTCGATTAAACGATATAAAGAGAATTTCCTACAGAGAAATCTTTATTTAGAATATTGTCGTTAACTCGACAGAAATTGTAGGATGAGATCGATAACGTCTTGCCAACAACAAAGTAAAATGGGATATAAACAGAAAGTTCTGTTTTATTACAATTAGGATATTATTTCCTATATAATAATCGATTTATTTTAAGACTTATAAAATTATTTTTTCGGTACTTTTCTACCGAGATTGCGAAACTTTTGACAAAATTGTTTTTGGTGTAAATTTCCGTCAAAATTTTTGATTATATTAAACTATATAAAGTTATTTCGTGTGGTATTCCTCGTTTTATATGGTGAAAAATAGTCATAAAATATCTTTTTTGACTATTTTAAACTCTGGAAAATCATTATTTACGTGGGATTTCTGGTAAAATATGGGCATTTTGGATTATACTGGTATTAAACCCAGCAGAATGAATATTTTGAGTGAGATTTCTGGCAAAATGTTTATATACTTAAATTCTAATTATATCTACACGAAATTAATTACGAAAATTTCATTCGCTGGCAATCCAAAACTGCGAAAAAAGGGAAGGAGAAAGTCACTCGATAGAATAAAATGATTTTTTTTCAACCCAAAAGTTGGATACGTTTATATCTTGCGTATTTATTTAAAACCTCAGCTGTCGTCGAGTGTAAATTATTCGGGGGCGTCTAAGATTGGCATCGGGCCCATCCCAATTTCATTTAGAATTAGTACTGATTCTATACTTAATAATCGACGTAAAATTCAAACCGGTTGGACCTACCGGGCCCGCTACGCGAATTGTATAAGAAGCGGGCCTTTTCTTTAATTGGTTAACCATTAAATAATAGCGGTAGCTAATTAATACCATGATTTTAAAGAATGTTATTAGCAGTTCGCGGCTTCGTCCAGCATCCCACCTCGTAGCGGGATGCTGGACGAAGCTGCATCAAATTAGTCTCTGATATAAATAATACGTAAGAGATTCGTAATTATTTAATTTATACACCTATACGTGACGTAATTAAACAGTTTCCAAAGGTATGCACGACCTACGTAAGCTTCTTTACTAATTTGTGGTGGGAGTCGATCAAACTCGTCCTCGAATGGTAAACATCTTCGACGTCTACGAAAAATTCTGTCTAAAGTTTATTCTACACTTTTTAATGTCGAAAGGTTACTTTCCAATCCAAGCTCGAGTTCATTCGAGTGTTGATACAATGGCTAAATTTAGCTCGGAAAGTCTAAAACATTACAATCACAGACGTCAAGTTATATATAAACGTATCAGTACGTCGAAAGTTATAAATTAGTTAACTTAATTAGAGTGTTATAAAATTAGAATAATTTCAATAACTGAATTAAGAGAAGAGAGAATTCTTCGGAATCGGCTTCTTTCATCAATTATAATGCCTCAATTTAGTTGATATAATGAGCATTATGAATGCCATACCAGAAATTTCCTCTTCCTCTACTTAGCGGTGCCTTTCATCTTTGCTGGAAAATCTTTCAGCTTTTAGAATTACAAAAAAAAATAGTATTTTTTCCCTATAATTTAGAAATGTTTTGACACTTTACCTGTCAATTTAATTCATTGTAATATCTAGATTGTAGAGGAACGGGATTTGTCGACACCTCGTTGAAAGCCGCTTCGGGGCCATTGTTTATATTGTATCGAAGATGCTGTCACCGCTATACACTTTCTGTCACAGTGAAGTGGCGAAACCGAAGAAACGTGACTACGAAATCGTCAATTATATAAGTAATTTGTATCATATTTCGGGGGGAAAACTTCCGCAACTCCCCTTTCTAGGTTAAACACGCTAACGAATTTTGTTACCCCGTTCTTATTCCGAAAATAGCAACCGAAATTACGATGAAAAAATAACTGTAAAACTATATTATAGATAGGATACAAGTGCAGAGAGCGTTGTTGTCCGTTCTGTTTACGTTTGGAAGCGTACGCGTACACACACAGTACTCAACAACCCATTTCTAGATTTAGAATTAACATTAAAAAAAGGAAAAGAAACTCCTCCCTTTAAATTTTAGTTTGCGTTGGGGAATAATTCAGTGTGACAGTGGGATGTCATTTTCACAGCCCTTTTGTTTTGTCATGGTTATTGTTAAAGAAAGATCGTTTGATTTATTTCCAGAGTCGTACATATGGGATTTCTATTGTTTGGCAGAAACAATCATTCTACGACCTAAATTCTTGTCAGGCTTTGTTTTTCTATTAATCTTCTCCGCGTGGCAATGCGAGATCGAGCCCCTTTAATAATATCGACGGTGTTTACCAGCCCCTGGCAACGACGAGTGGTGACCCTTCTTTGGCACCTTTACGGTTTAATCGGGAGGGTGTGAGCCACTAGGGTTATGTAAAAAAAATTGTAGATCTCGGGCATCTTCTGGTACAAGTAAATGGAACGTCGAGAGCGTGAGACAATGACGGACGGCAGTCGTTTCTTTGTGTTTTTCCGACGTCTGTACCGGGGATATCGGTCACAACCGGTGTTAGGCCTAGTCCTGGTATGCGGAACAAGGAGCGAAGGTCGGTGAACCCCGTTTCGACGCCGGAATTTCCTTAATTACCCGTCTAGATCCATTCCAATATTTCTATACTGGTAGAATTCGAGGGGGTATCACCATTAACGCGCATCTTCTGTTTTATATATATATATAGATAGATAGATCGTTAGTGTTTATATATAAACGCATATTTTAATCCTCAACAATAGCATTTATCATACATAATCGCCTAAAGTTATTTCCTAAAGTATGGGAAAGAGAGATCTCTGGAATGCATCAGACTAATCCCCCGCGGGAAATCGAGCGAAAAGACCAAATTACTCGCCAGATGGCGGCACCTTCTCTCTCGTCGGTATTCCAAAAAATCATCTTTCGAGCCAGCATTTTTGGGCACGAAACTGTTTTTTTGGCTCCTTCCGTCGGCAATTTTTATCTCGGACGATTTTTAGGCGCTTCTTTATTGGACGTCTTATACTGGACTAATGATGGATGAAGATTTTGATCCCTCGATTAATTTTTGATTTATTATTGGAGATAATTTACTTGTATACTTCAGGGTGGGATGGGAGCCCCTCGCTCTTAACCGGTGAGAGGGAGAACACCCAGAATTGAAGACAAATCCGGTCGATGAACCTGCCGCTCCTCGTTGCAAAGCGACTGACTGGGGATACGCCTTCGTTGCAATCAACGCTACACCTTCGGTAGTCCATCTTCGCCCCCTCCGACATTAAAAATTCGAAGAATATTTTAATTTTGGTGAAGTTTTCTCGCGCCAGATGGCGATGAAAAAGTATCGGAACCCAACTTACCCGTCGGGTTTTGGGAGCCAAACGACAGCGGGACACATTCCCGGGTGTCTGGTCGAGGTCACCCATCTAACCAGATCTCGTTTGGACATCATCCAAGCTCTTTATTATTCCATTTGTATACGTTTATATATATATATATATATATATATGTAAAAAAAAGAAAGATTCTTTTGTTTATACTCTGGCAGTTTCGATGGTCCCTAATGGAATTTCCGTTTATGACTAATCGATACGTAACCTATCCTCCCCTTTTAACGGCTGGTCCGTAGTTAAGAATAAGTTTTGAGAATGCCGAGCTACGTGCTACCCGCGGAAGACGTGCAGGTGTCACGAGTGAGGTGCATTCGCATCACGTCGGCAGGGAACCACCCCGGGGCTACAGTCGCGCAAGGTCACGGCACCTGCACCTCGCCCCCCCTCGAATTCCGGTCGCGGCAATCTAAGCCGAAACCTGTCCGAGCCGCGACTGATGCTGATGGGAATTGCGTAAAATCGTTTACGTTTCATTGACTGCTTCACGCGTCGTTAGGTGTACCGACCATAGACACCGAAATAATCACTTACCAACAATTCCCGCGCGGTTCTATCAACCCCCTCGCTCCCCGATTTAACGGAGCGTGCATTTTTATGCCCCGTCCAATTTCGCACTTAACAAAATGCCTTATTTAGGAAAATAACCCTACTACTCGAGCGCGTAAGGTGCGTCCGCATGGTTCATTCATGGAACGACTCCCACTCGTTCTATTAGCATAGAAATTCGCCATTGCCTACTTCCGTTAGTGGCGGTTCCTTAATAATAGTCCATATACAGTCGGATAAGTATGCGTTTGACGTCCCGCATGGCCCATCCCCCGAAAGACCCACGCTTGGTGTTATTCATCGGCACGTGAAAGACTGGCGATAGAAATTCTCATTTGTCGGCTTACGTCGCATCCTCCGAGGATGTAATCTAGCCGGAAAACTGATAAACGGTTAATTAATTTAGTTTCCATTCAAAATTAAACCGGATTAAGTGGGCGCGTCACGCTAGATACCGAGTACATTTCCGTTCCCGCTCTTGACAACCGCAATAGGAACCACGTTGGAAATTAGGAGGGAAGACTGGCCACTTTGTTCGTTTAATGAGTCTGGCGTGATAAAGGGAGATTAGTCGACCGACGCGCTCTTTCACTTGGGAAATATCTTTACAAACCCAGTATGGCACAACAATTTCTACCCTCTACACGTACATCCTACATTAAACGTACTTTACAATAATTCGAAGATGATTGTGCTTAAAATACAAGCCTCGTCGTTAATTCGGTATTTATTTATTTATTTCTCAAAAGACACTGCGGCCGGGTTGGCCTTTTACAAGCATCTTACAGCAAAAATCAACAAAAACAGGAGGCGAGCTGAGAAAGAAAATTAAGAACAAATGTCACTGTGGCTTAAGTTTTTTTTCTGAAGATTTCGTAACTCGATACGTTACGTAAATCGTTGCACAGATTAATTGAAAGATCTGCCCACCTCTAGTTTAACAATTGGAAGACTATATTCACGAATTATACGAGAATCCGAGCAAGCTGTTTTCTTTTTTGCTCTTATATATTTGAAACCCTCCGATAGAATCTGTTTCTTGAAAATAGCATGGATCTGAATTTAAACCGTCATCTTTGAAATGAAAGAAAATCGAAAATTCGCCTCTTTACAATTTAAATTATCTCTTCTGTTTTAATAGTCGTTGTCTTTCTTCAACATATTTTTTAAGATTATTAAAATGGGGACTAACGTCGTGGCACTTCGAAGCTATAAATCACGTAACATCATCGTACAAATCATTAAAAAGTCTCGAAAATTTAATTGTAGTTATATTTTTTACCATTTATTCAGCATCCTAAATACAACGTGGCGTCGTTCGTACTCGGTATAAAACTATTTTGAATAAATTACGAATATCTGAAGAATGAGAAAATAAAATAATATGGAAGATACAATATAGAAAATAATAGTAAAATGAACAGGGTGGCCTAAAAGTCGGTTGACAGCTGGAACGCGTTATCGAAGGCAAGTTTTTGTAGCTTCTGTTTGAATAACGCGGCAATATAGTCTTTACGGTGGTTAATTGACTTTTAGGACACCCCTGTACTGTATATGCATTTCGGATTAAAGGATAGGTCTGTGTGTATAATTATAGTCGAGCGTGAAGAAAGGAATAGTCGACATAATTTGGGGGCTATACGCGTAAAATTAACGAAAAATTATCTATAAAGCCAGGAGTTTATTTATAGAAAGTTTTAAAAACAGAAAAAGCCATTTAATTTTAAGAGATGCGGAGACATTCTTTGTATTGTACAAATGGCGTGTCCCCGTAGGGAAGCTGGAGATCACATTTCGCATCTTTTAAATGACTAAAGTCTTTCCATGTGGTCACCACCCGTGTTCTCTTCTATCCCTGACCTACTCACCACCTCGGTAACTAATATATTTTCTTTGTTATCCACACAACAAAAATGGTTGCTAAGAAAAATTCGAATCGTCGTACCCTTTAGAAAATTCGTCAAGCATCGCTCAACAACTGAAGATGTATAATTAGAACAACTTTAATTAGTCTCGCTCTAACGGTGGTCTCCGGCAATTATAAATGAACATTATACTAACTTTGGCATTCTTCTCCTCCATCTTTATATGGCGTCACTTGTACTAGAAGATAACTGGATAAAAGCGAGAAGGGCCGAAGTAATCGGTAGTGCACGACCACTAATTAAATTCTGTACGGTTGATTAGAGCGGGATTTAATGAATAAGTGGGAGATATGAGGAAACTAGTCGATGAGGAAAAGACTAGATATACATAAATCAATGGAGAAAAGGGTTGGTCTAGCCATGTTACACGCTAACGAGTTAACTAGACGCGATCTTAGTCTAGGTGTTGTCTGATTTATGATAGTGCAAAACACCCGAGGTCGTTGTCTCTTCGCACTATGTCTGCTCTGGGTTTAATGTTATCTGTCTGTGTCTCTTCGATCCGCTACGGATCTGTACCCTCCGTCATTACGTATTACCGCTACAGAAATTTGCATATTTTCTGCTATTCTTTCTTAATACAAAATATTTATACGCCGTATTGCTAAAATTTACGTTGCAACTTAGGTAAGAATTGGTACATTTGGTATAGAAATTTGCGCTTTATATTGTTATTTATTAGTACAGAAATTGGCTAGACTCGTTGTATGAAAACTTCTTATAAGCTTTATGGTATAATCGCACGTGGTGCTACGTTAGATATAAAAGTTTGCTGAATACTTTCGGGATCTAATTTACTGGTGTTTAAATTTGCACAATTTATGGTTTGCTAGTACGAAATTTTATATTATTTGTTGGTACAAAAATAACTTTATTCGATATAAAAATTTTCTACGTGCGCTTTATAATTTATTGGTACACGCTTCACGATATAATTTACTGGTACAAGACTTTCTACTTTACGGCATAACTTACGAGATTTTGCGCACTCTGACGTATTAACGGTAGAAGAATTTGTATATTTTATCATATAATTTGCATAGGCCATTTGTGGCACAATTTACTGGTACATTTTACATTATATATTATTATTTATTGGTACAAAAATTTCCTACCTTTCCTTTAACCGGATTAGAAATGTAAAAATACATTCGACCGCTCGTAAAACATTTTTAAGAATAAAAATTTCTATAAATATGCAAATTTAAATTAATTATTTAAATAATATTTTATATTAATTGTATACATTTGAAACAATAAATTACAATTGCGTTTCAATGTAATCTTGCGGGACGTTTCGGTACAAAAAGGTTAATTTAATTTGTCCTTAAGATTAATTCTTAAACTCTTCAGATTTTTTCTTATCAATTTATCATTTTGATGTCACATGACATTAAATTTCAATATAAAAAAATAATAATAATAAACATAAAAGCCAGTTACTAATTAACTATTCAAACAATCGATCGCGATCTACGCCAAATCTCAATTCCTATATCTAGATAATGGGAAGGAATTGTCAATTAAGAATGGTTGGCAAATTAGAATCCGTGCTTTTCTCTTCGCTCATAAAAATTAAATTTTCAAACTTATTTAATTATAAACTAACCAATTTTTATAGCGTAATTTTAAATTTAAATATTTTTAGCCTATTTTTCTAGTTAAATGTTTGAATTGTAAATGAATGGAGCTTAATAATTTTTTGTATGTCCGTCTGTAAGTCCGTTGTATTTTCAGAAAATTTTCTGGAAAATTATAGATTTATACGTAAATTCTCCGATAAACGTGAGAAAATACGGTGGTAATTTCATCAAATTATAAATAAATAAACCTTGTATATTTATTTATGTAAAATATACGGTTTAAACTTGGAAAGAATAATTCATTGTTCAATTAATTAATATACAATTCATTTTTTCTACATATTTTCATTAAGCATCGTCACAATTCTAGGATCAGTGTAGCATCAATAATATGCCTAGAATATGCCATGATTAATTTTTTTAAAAAGTAATTGCGGATGTCACGACTTTCTTAAATATTTAAATATCTTAAAGAATTCTTCAACTAATTTATTCATGAATGGAACAGATCCATAGGGCCTATATAAGAAACTTATCTGTAATTTAAGACGTGAATGTTATGCATTATCTACCCCTATAGACTCTGCCTTACAATTGTCTCCGGCTATTCACGACTTTCGAGCAATTTTGCGTAAGAAGTTTTGGCATACGATCAATTTAAAATTGTGTAATCCTCATCCCTACCTCTAATTAATTGTTTATTAGCCATTCCCTTCAGATTTTGGCCATAAAATCGTCTGAAAATTAATTTTCCTTTAATAAATCCTAGGATTTCTTAGAAAGACTCTCTCTGTACAGAGCCTGGAAACTTATTTATGGATTTGAGGATCGTATATTGAACTGTGTAGGATATGATATAATGCTATTGTAATAGAAGGGGGTCATCTACCGTATAACAGGACACATTCGGTACTTTTTGAACAGGTAGGAGTGACGTAATCTACTGGCATGGAGAAGGAAATCATTAACTTTAAGGTTGGTCCGAACCCGGGAGAAGTATAAATGTCGGCAGCTATGATTGGAAAGCTCTGGGCGGCAGTAACTTTGTAGCCAAGGGGTGATTTATGGTGGATCTGACTGATAAATGACTTGTTTCCGAGCTACAGACTGGATCTGCAGTTGTTCTGCATGTATTTTGGGTCATGGGTTACTAAACGGACTTGTGGGTGTCGAAATTGATTTTAAACTTTCTCCAAAGCATTTTCTTTCTTTCTTTCTTCTTCGTCACATTTATCTTCTTCTCTGCTTTCTTATTCTTTTGTTCCTTCGTTCTCCATAGAAAGTTTCATCAAATTATAGGAATTTCGTATCAACTTCTTTCATTTAAATTCGCGCCACATCTTTAAAAGTTTGAGAAAATTACATTAAAGTATTTGATTTAAAATTATTATTTTTATTAAATTATTCAAATAAACCCAACATAAAGAAATATTCATTAATACAAGTTTAATATTAATTGGCTGTAATATTCTTCATTTAAAAAAATATATTTTATTGAGAAAATTTTTTAAATACTATAAATTTCAATTAATTTTATTAAATTTTCTTTTTAAAATATTAAATATATAATATGATTGTAACTACAAAACCCATTAGTTCCATTAATGATGTTAAAGGATGTTCAATTATCATACTAAATATATAATAGCGCAGTGTTATGATATATCATTTATATCTGACAGGCTAAGCGCTTATTAAACTGCTTATATGTCCCCCAATTGCAGTTTTGCAATGAGAGACTATGCCCATTGCATATAGAATCAACGTGTGATATCCCTCCCCTCCGTGACAGTTTCTGTCCTCGCCTCTTCGACATAAGCGAAAATAGAATCGCGCGTCAAAAATGTTGATCGATTAATAAAAAAAATAATAATAAAGATAATTACGATCAAAATCGATTCTTCAATTGTGAATTTATCTTCTCACCTACGCCTGTGTTGATAATTTTTTGTTTTTTCTCGAAGCTTATTAATGTCGAGGGATTTTTAAAATAGATTACCATCTCGGAGACTTCTTAAATACCTCTTAGGGAGCCACTTTGTGATGTCATCTGTATAAAGACGTATGATGTCACCTGCAAAGACAGTCAGTCTCTATAGACTTCCATTTATCAAGCGGCACGTCGTCTGTACAAAGTTTGTCTTCCTTTCTTGTAATAGTCAGCGAAATTTTTACTAAATGGTCCTTACGCAAACAGAATTTAGTTTAGCTGACATCAGCCATGACTTCGATAATGACCTTCGTGCAATGCGCCTGTAAATAAAAACAAAGCTTAAATAATTTACTTAACCTACATAGTCTTAAATGTAATTTAAAAGGCCAATTTAATGATAACATTAATATTAAAATGCAATAAACGTCTTAAATGTGTAATGTACAGTGGAGGATGCGTTGTTGTTAAGATATCTGCTCATCTCCGATGCTGTCATGAGAAATTATTCTCAAGACGAACAATAACATCTCCTTCTTTAGATAACACGATAGTAAAGTTAAAAGTAGAGTCATAAATTGTTTTAATTTACCATTCTGAGGAAATGTCGGTCTATCGTTGACGATTATCTTCATTGATGATCTTCCTATCAACGTTGTTTAATAGAATTATTATGGTGAAGAATTCACAATTTATATAAGTGATTTATGTACGGATGAAGATAGAAAGACCTTCTTCTTCTTTCATCTGTCTTTAATTTTAAATTAAAAATAACGCACTTATTTTAAGTAATAAAACTTAAACCCCGCTAGCTATTGTAACTTTGTGTGTACAAGATTTATTCGCAACGCACTTTAAAATAATTAGTTTCTATTAAAAAATCAATAAAAATACAGAAAAGAATTAAACTGTAAGATAATTTTAATAGGCTATTTATTAAAAGCTTGTTTTCTTTTCGTACTTTCTAGAATTTCGTGACAATGACACTTAATGCCTGGTATTTTTCTTGCTTTAAAAATACTTTTATCTTCTTTTTAATTTTGGTTTTAGAGAAATAATTAAAGTTGGAATATGTTCTCGTCATGTTGTTCCTTAAGAAAACCAAAGAAATAATTCAAATTTACCCACGAATTAAAGTCCTAAACTATTTAAAACTTAGGCATTCGAGTAACGTAAATTACTACTAATCGATGCATCGAAGGGGTGAAAGTACCTTTAAAATCCATGTTATCGAATTTAATTATAATTATATATTTTTAAAAATTATCAAATAAATAAATTTAATTCAATTCGATAGTTAAAAATTGTGAGGTTAATTCTTTTTGCTTTTAGTTAACTTTATTGTTAGATTATGTATTACATTGTTAATATTTATTATAATATTAAAGTAAATTATTAATTTTATATCCTCATTATTAAATAGATAATAATAAAACTCGTAAAATTTTTTATTTTGATGGACACAAAAGTCGATTGAATAAAACCACTTTAACGCATTAATATACTCTTTTAATTCCTTATTTTATTGCTTATACATTTTTTTACATATTTTATTACAATTAAAACTATTGTTTAAGATAATAATAGTTTATAAAATTTTACGATTAACTTCCTTACCTACGAATTAAACCTTTTAATACATTACTAAATATATTAATGAGGTAAAGTTAAATAAAATTTTCTTTTATTTA
Source organism: Centruroides sculpturatus (assembly GCF_000671375.1). Lineage (NCBI taxonomy): Eukaryota > Metazoa > Arthropoda > Arachnida > Scorpiones > Buthidae > Centruroides > Centruroides sculpturatus. The sequence goes on along the minus strand of NW_019384535.1, from coordinate 1,293,388 downwards.
TTTAATTAAAAAAAGATATTTTTAAACTTTCTTCCATAAAAATTTAACAGCTTAATTTAATTTAAGCTTAAAATTCCACAATAATCTTTTGGTAAAAATTTAGAGAAAATAATTAAAATTATCCTCGATCAAAGCTAGAGTGCACTTTATACGCACTTAATTAAGCACCGTACTAAGAGAAGGAGCACTTAATGCTCTTAGTACAGTCAAGTACACTCATTTATTAATCTATAATAATGTTTAAAAAATTATTTTGAAAGTTAAATTATATAAAAATTAATTTTTATGTAATTATTTATCACACATTTTAATATAATAATAAAATAATAAGATAGAATATTAATAAGAAACGTGATATAAGAAAAAAACTAGAAAATTAAATTTCGTTCTTTTATATTTATATAAATATATTAGAGAATTTTGAATTAATAAACAGTGCAGAACACACGAACAATGTTCAATTTATGAAGCTTATATTTATGCATATGACATCCGAATTACATATTGCTTTGCCGACAAGTGTGGCAACATTTGCAACACATCAAACAGAATAGACTAGCCGAGTATACGTCAAAATGGCTGGCGTATCCCTCCCTTGCGCCAGATCAATGTCAGAGATAAGATTTGCAATTTAGCTTGACTTCTTTGCCCTGTCTTGTAGCAACGGCAACAGAAGTTCTTCCATGCTTGGTATAACCAACCGGATCATTGCCCTCTGCAACAGGATTCTCTCTCTCACACACACACAGGTGTCGGTTTTGAGACATCAAAGTGCGCTTGTTTTTTTTCCAAACATCCTTCTAACTTCGAGCAAAATGTCTTCCGAGTAAAATGATCCAATTACTAAAGAAAAGAATACAATAAGAGAAGTAGTCCATTGGTGTTTTTTTCGTTATAAGGGTGCTTCAGTTAGTTCTTAATATTTCTTCTACGCCAGGAGCCATCGACGAAAGAAAACTTGACACAATTACTATCCCCCCGTTTAAGGGGGAGAAGAGAAGTAATCATATCTGGTCAAATGGTCCTTTGATGATTACCACAATTTTCTTTTTTCCCCCATATAACTCGTGGATAATTTACTAATATAAATGAATAAGTTGAATGACTTTAACGAGACACAATTCGAGATTTTTTGTCTGCATCTTCGCAACAATAAACGTATTAATGTATTGATTAATAAATTAATTACAAGTTAAACATGATTTTTAGTGTATCTTTACGGTTTTAAAATGATAAATGCACATATTAATTTAGCGAATCAACTAAATTTTAGATTGTGACAAGTAGATAAGCTTAGAGACTTTCGTAGGGCCATCTCTAACACACGAGTTGGCATGTTTAGGTGGAGCTACTGCAGATGTTGGAACGTGACTGGCTCTTCCAACACGTACAGAAATCATCTCCTCCCCTTATTCTCCCCACTTTTCATTAATTCTTCGACTCGCTAACTCGCTGGTCACGGTAGGAACACGTAGCCAAAAGGTGTACCAATCGTTCCACCAATAGCCACTCGCAATTGTGTACATATAAAGTATTCCCCCTTTTCATTTATTCAATTCTAACAAGAAAAAAACACCCCATTTACTCACTTCTCGTCACTTCTATACAATAAAAGTAATATTTTTTCACTATCAATAATATTAATTCTTAATAATTTATTTAAATAATTAATGATATTTAATGAGGCGCATGGTATAAACCAGGGATGGGCAACCTTTTTCTACGTAAGGGCCGCATACAAGAGAAAAGAGAAAAAAAAGCCGGTAAATTATAATTATTTATTTATATATAATTATAAATTAGAATAGATATACTTAATTTAGCTTGTGAAACTGATGCGATCGGGAATATCTGGTTAAATATTAATCATCGCTAGTTTAAATTAGTTTCGACGTGTCTGTTAGCCGCTTTCTCGTTTTAATTTTTACTAAATTCGTTGGCGAAAACTATTCACACACGTAAGTTGTAGAAAATAACGTTGGAATTTTTACCGCATACTTTCTTATGCTGGGAAATTTGATATATTTATTCATATTTTATGCGATGCGGCCCGCATCTCTGGTATAAACGGTAGTTTAATAGACAGATTAAAAAAGGTGTAAATTATACAAAAATATAGCAAAATTAATAAAAAACTTTGCAAATTTTAAATTCAAATAGAAATGTAAACGTAAAATGTATTACTTTTAGAATAAAATTATTTATTTCTTCTTATAGTTTACATTCTGCCTGAGACTTTAATTACGCATTTAAATTCGACACGCTTGACGCTTCTTCCTTATCGGCTAGAAAACCGGATATTATATGTTATATTCTACTTAAAAAGTTTCTTTATATATAAATTTTTGTTTAAAATGAATGTTTATCTAACGTATTATAAAACTTTATTCATCGAATGCTACACGCTTTCGTCTTGCGCGAGTTAAATAAATATTTATTGAATTTCCAACTGGTTTGGTTGAATGCGCTTTAATTAAACAATATACATTTACGTGGAAAGGCGTAAAATACCAGTTAAAAAATCAAATATAAAACCTCTTTGTAAATACTGTAATTCTGGCTTTCTTGCGTAGGACTTGTGCCCCGCAGGTAAGCGTAATGACTCATACGAGCCGTAAATCTTGTACTCGAGTTTGCTTATAACGTATTCGATCAACAACCCGCTAGTTACGACGCTTTTTCGACTCGAAAAAACAATTAATGAATCCAAATACAGAATTTTATATAAGTAAATAGTAATTAACTTGAAAAATAATTGCATAAAAAGTGCAATTGTTAAGAAGAAGCGTGATAGAGGACTATTCTCCCCTTCCCTTATATCCACGCTCGTAAATATTCTATCTGCTTAATTACTAAATTATTTAATGTCACGAACGTTACACGTTATGTCATTTTATTAATAAGAATGTTAAACATTCAATATAATAATTGTATCGAAGATTAATCGTAAGTTATGCTACTTTTGGTATGCCACTGGTAACACGTGATTTGCGTGATAAACTCGGAGTGATCGATGAGTCGCTTTAGACACGCTTTTTAAAACAATAATGGTTAATTAAACGTGACGTGGATGAAGTATTTGTGACTCTTTTGTCAATTTGGCATCCATCTTTGCTTCGTATTAATCTATGTTTATAATAATTGCTGATGAATTATAAAGTAATATCAGCATTTTTATAAACTAAATAGATACGTAATTTTATCAATTTGATTAATAATACCTTTAATTATTTTTGGGCACGTCTCCATCCCTCCGTCCAAGATTACACCCCTTCGTCGATATACTCTCGTTACTCCAGTAGATAATTATATATATTTTTTTAAAACAATTTTTACTAAATTTTATTATAATAAAAATAAAATACAATTTGTAAATAAGAAATATTTCTGCCAGTTAATTCGATTTTTAAAAATCATATTTACCTATCAAACTGTCAAAAATTTCTTTTGCTAATTTTAAAAAATACGCATTTTTAAATTACATAAAATTCAATTTTTTTAATCCTTAAAGTGATTATTTACGTTTGGAATATTTTAAAAAATGGCATTAAAGATTAGTCCAATTTTATCTTCGACATTTTTGATGCACGATAATAACGCACTTATATAAAAAAATGTAAGTAAATAGATATAGAAGACGGATAGATTTTTATTTAGTTTATCCTCGGTCATTGTCCAGTATGGTTTGTTTGTGGTCGGAGCGTGTCTTGGGGCAACACGTAAACACAATGGGTAATCTTAGTCAGTATACCATCTGAATGGCAGGAACTCAGAAAAATGCAGAAAGGTGTGAACGGATATGTCCTGTTGAAGATTATAGTTCTGCACTTCCTGTGGTGAAAAGTTCTTTTTTCGTCTTCCTTCCACAAAGTCGATGCACCTTTCTCACCTCGGATGACCACCTGTGTGTACAGGTGTCGGCTCCGTTTGATCTTATGACCCTTGATACCAGCGATGATGTCGACAATGTATTTTTTCCCTGTAGTCGAATAAAGGTCGTCGCACTTACAACTTCACAAATAGAATTTAAGAAATAAAAAAAAATAATTTAAGAGGGGGAAAAAGAAAAATGGTCGATAGTCTTACTTAGGTATTGATTATACTAATAGGAATATTTTATTTTTCAGGCCAGCCATTGTGAAAACAAACACGATTATTATTGAAAGAAATGTATTGGTTGTGCTGATAAAATGCTCCTAAATTACTATTATTTTTTTTAATAAAAAGTATTTTTATATTTTTAAAGTTAAGACTCATTAATCTTCTCTTTATTACGACTCTTATTATGCCAAATAATGCAAACAAGTAAATAAAAGCTAGTTGCGATGCGCCATTTTTTTCAAAATTTCTTCTTAATCAATGGGATTAATTATCTTAATGTAATACATAAAATATCAATTAAATTTGAATTTTTATTCAAAAGAAAGAGCGCGTGACGTTTCGGAGTTATTAATTTATAAACGCGTTGGATTGGTTAAGATCCCGAAGTACCCCCTCTTGTTTTCTTTATTGTGTAATTCGCATTGGATATAAATTTTTAACAAGAAAATTTAAATCATAATTTCAGTCAACAACATCTTTTCTTCCAATATATCTTCATATTGTTAAGTTTATTTGAGGTTTATATTTGTTCTGGAGGAAATTTAAACACTGTGGGATATCGTTTTGAAGAAGTGCTGGTGTCTACTCCTTTGATAGCGACATTTAACGGGTTGTCAACAAAAATATTTACGGTGTCCCGGCAGGTTAGAGTGCACTCGGAGCAGACCACCAGAGAGTCGGGGTCAGCGACTTCGGGGTCACATTACAAACCAACATACGTGGGTGTCAACTCCTTTGACACAGCGGGAGACACGCGGTTTGTAAGAGTTCCGTCGTACAGGTGCATGGCACAAGTGAGAATATATATGCATAACATTCCAAAATGTAAAAGAAAAAAGAAAATTTCTTACATATTTTCTTATCTCGTAATATAATAATAATTTGGCCTCGATATAATCTTTATAATATATACTAATCTTGCGGCATCGTGATTAACTCGAATCTATACTTGCGTTGATATATATCAAAAAACCAGTTTAAGTATGTGATAAATTTGAAAATTTGATACGGTGTGATGTAACAGTGAGAAATTTCACGAAATTTTACGTGTAGAAGTTGAAAAATTCCCTGTAATCGGCACGTAAATAAACCCGTTCAATGGTGCTCCAAAATGCCCTAAATTACGATTTAAAATATTTTAAATCGATTAAACAATTAATTAAGCCCTAAGTTAATCAATTTTAAAATTTAAGTGCCATAATATAGAAAACAAGGTGTTTATTAAATTATTATAGACTAGAAGCGGAGTTAAAATTACCATTACATATTACTCATTAATATGAGTAATCTATAAAGGATGTTACCAAATTTAGTAAACAGGCAAGTTATAGTCGGCTTGCAATGTGGGTTATAATTAATGGTATTTCGCGTCAAATAGGAAAAATCAACAGACTAATTAATATAAAGTAATTGTTTTCACGAATAAAGTTAAGAAATCTTTTCAAAGGGGGTATTGTTAAGGTGGGTTCTGTTCCCATTTACTTTTTAGCCATATTTTTCTACTTTGAGGCTTGCAATGCTTTTTGACACTATTTTTTTTAACTAAAAAGTTAAAAAAATCGTCGTTTAATTTATAAAAATAAACATTTAAGAGAAATTCTTATCGTTATAACATCCGGCAAATTATTATTCATACAAGTTTTAAAAAATATATAAAATTTAATTGATTATTTTTAATAAAAGTCCAAGAGATTGAAGGAAGAAATTCTGTTACTTTTCTTTGACAAAAGAAAGGAAAATTATTTTAAAAATGACAGAATTAAAGTGTAATTTAAATAAATTTTTCTATAATAATTTATATATTAAGTAGCATTAAACTTGGAATATCATTGGCATAAAAGACGATTATAGTATATAATATGCAACGCCCAAAGCGTAGTTAACTGCACTAATGGCAAAATTTATGCATTATAGTTATATATTTGGCGTAACTTTAGGCCATGATTCTCGATGCAATAATGACTGTCCAATTACAAAATAGTAACATTACAATAATGATAAACAATAGGTTCTTTTGATCTGCTCCGGATTTTTGCTAGTAGAAATTGAAGCATTGTTTTCTATGGAATGCTTTAATATGGTTGAGAAACGTAGTTCGGAGGTTGTAATCTTTTTTCCCACACTCGTTTCCCGTGAAGAAACTTATAAAAAAAACACACTAAAACTACACGCTTAAGGCTAAAATCCCCCTAAGGTAAAAAGTTTCTTTCTTTCAAGTTTATGATTCGATCAATTTATCAATTAGCATCTTTTTATACCGAGAGCTACTTTAAATTTTGGTTGTTAGGCAATAAGCATACTTTAAGTTACTTTTTTCCACCCTAAAAAGATGAACAGCTGTCATATATTTAGTCGTACAATTCAACATATAATATACTTTCTTCAACGAGCGTGGGAATTCTTTTACATTAACTTAACTTCTGTGTGTGAAAGTCGAGGAGGGATTTAATACGAAAAATCGGCGATTTTATTAATTTAAATGGTAAAAAATGGAATAGAAACGAATTCTGTCTATTATTTTAATTTCTACTGAATAAACCAGATGTGTTTTTATGTTGACAGGAACGTGAAAATACTTCTTATATGACCAGGAAATAGTCGAAGTTGCAGCGCAGATATAATTGTTACTAAGATCTGAAAGATGGCTTAATCGTGACACAAGTACCACCTACAATAACCATTGAGTCCGTGGTTTATCTGTATGAGAAATGTCTTTTTCTTTCTTTCTTTTAAGTTTTTCGCATTCCATAAGGTCAAACATGCTTGTATTTAGTAGAAGTATCTTAGTTTTTAAGAAAAGTAGTTACTGTCTTTGTTTGTCTAAGTTTAAGTACTTTGAACTGCTAAATCCCCCTTCTTTTTCTTTGTTTTTAATAATACAAATGCTGAAATTGTGACAGTTTGCTAGTGTTTTTTCCCTTCCTTTTAAGTAAAACGTGGAAAGTACTTTTAGAAAATAAAACAGTTGTTTTTCTTTGCAAACAATTGTCAGGCTTCTTAGGAAGTCACTACGCAAATTCTTAAACTTTATCAATTTTTTACAATCAAAAGACTTCAAAATAAGTATAGAGAGACAGTTTGAAAAATTATATAGCTAGATTGAAAAAGAATGCTTCATTTTTCAAATTTTTATTAAGAACAGCGAATAAAATTACAAAATTTGTTAAGAATTTCGTATTCCATGTATATGATTGCGAATTTGCTTAATTTCTAATTACAAATCAGAGTATTTTTTAAAGAAAATTTGAGTTTTGAAGTTTTTCTTTATATAAAAGTTGTCTAATCTAAGCGCAAAACTTTGCCAATTTTTGCAGTTAAAAAGTAGGAAGTTACGTGTGATGTCTTACTATTTTCAAACGTTTGAAAATAGGAAGAAGTGCAAAAGTATGCTTTATGCTTTCAAAATGGTAAAATTACATTAAGAAACATTGCTTGATTTTGCAATAAACTGCTAAAATTCCTCAATAAATACTGCCAAGAAGTAAAAACTATTTTCTAGAAACTTTCAAAATTGGGCCAAATTGGAAAATTTTATAACTGCAAAAATTTGCTATTTTAATATTATTCAATTTTAATAATAATAATAATTATTATTATTAACTTGTATACTGCATTATTTCACAGTTGTTACAAGATGGTATGCAGTAAACTCCTTTTGTATGATGATAATAGAATGATAATTATGATTTTTATGATAATATTTGCATAAATTTAGATATTTAGATTAAAAATTATCATCTTTCTAAATTATCCCGCTAATTATCTCCGTAGAAAATATATTATTTCTTAATTATAAATATAGCTAATTAAAAATGATGATATAAACTGAAATAAATGGCTGGAAAAATTTTGTAAATATTACATTTTTCTTCTTCTTTCTGCATTAAACACGCACGAATCTATAGGTATTTTATTTAAAATCCCACACTTAAGTATGGGGAAAATGCTATGCGCAGCTTAAGCGATATTTCAGAAAGAAAAATACACTTACCAGGCCTTACAACAACACTTTTTTAAAATGTTTTTGAGGCGTTAATTACGTCAAGATAACACGATTTTAGAATGTCAAGGTTACTAACGCCTATGCGTTGCTACTAGTATATTTTCACAGGCATCATCATTGGATTAAGAGGAAGGTGACAAGATGTTTGAATTTATATGACATCGAGTTGATATATACTTAAAGAAGCAGTTCTGTGTAGAAGATACAATTTTCTTAAATGTATTTTAGTTAGTTGTTATTAGTTGTACGTATGTAATTTTATGTAAAAATATAGTCTAATTGTTTAAAAAAGTGAGTTTTTAAAATTCTTCTACAATTATAAATATAATATAATTAATAATAATATACTTCTAAACAGTTTTAATTACCGATTAATTGAATTTTTGAAAATAAAATAGATGTTTATAATAATAAAATTTGTTGTTGCCAATTTACATCGAATCAATAGAGTAGTCATTATTGCCTTATTTTTAAATATATAATTGCTATTAAAACCTAAATTATAATAAACATTTGAGAAATTTAAAGCATTATTCTCGCTTTAAAAAAAAAAAAAAATAGAAAATGAACTAAAGTGTCATAAATCAACGTCTTTCAAACTAACATCATGGCGATAATAGCGATAAAATGTTGTGTAATCCATTAGAATTTTGAGCGTTTAACAAAATTTTTAGCAACTTTAAAACAAAATATCGAATAAAATTGAAGATTATTATTTTATTTTTAATGCCATTCATCATCATCTTTTTATCTTGTCAGAAATGATTTTCTCTTTATTATTATTCATTATCATCATTTTAAAAAGTTGTTTAAATGCCAAAGCGTAAAATAAATTCTCTTTTCATGTTTAATTATAACTTTATAACAAATTTATTCATTTAAATTTAATTTTTTTAATAAACTTATTATTGCTGTAAGTTAAGGATTCGTTTTTCCTTTTTTAACTTTAATTCTTTTTCTCTTTAAATTATTTAAAAAATTTTGTTGTTACATATATTACTAATTATACTGCATTTACGTTATAATCGTGTAAACATTATATAATGCGTACGAGTTTACACAGTTTTATTTAATGTTACATCTAAATCATAGTTAAAATAATATATTTAAATACAGCACCATATTTATTAATTTAGAAAAATATATAACGTATTAAGCATTAAAATTACAGTTTAAGTAAGAAGGTGTAATGGAAATTTTATCAAGAAATCGGGAGAAAAAAAATGATTATTTCCTAAAGTATGATACGTATCCTGATAATTCTATCTTATTTTACATTTCTTTAAAATCAATTTACTATATAAAATATGTTATCTAGGAAAAAAATAATTGTAATTAATGATAGTGATATGTAATTACACTTCACTCGGATACGTTGCTGCGAGTCTCGCATTATCATTCCGATTATCTAACTTTTCATTGATTGATTATTATATAAATACCTATAGGCATAAGTTATAATATAATATTTTAAATAATCTCAAAAAAGTAGAATTTTATTTTACAAATATTACAAATTTAAAAATGATTCTTTTTAATGCTTTTTGGTTATAAAAATTGGAAAAATAATATATTTATTTATTTTAATCCGGTTTTGTAAGAGAAAACTGGTTGTTACTGAAGCATCATTAAGAAAATATCATTGCGGGTAGATTATAGGTAGCTTTTGACAAATGATCAAAAACTGAAGTTGCAAATTTGCAAAATGCATCTAAACCCTGCCAAGAGACGATGCAGGAATGTTGTCAAAATATTTTTTTAATGACTTTATCAACTCTTCTGTCACACCTTTCCATTTGTAAATATTTATTGCGCAATTTTTTTTATAAAATTACTTAAAAGGTTTAATAGATTTTTCCTTATTAAATTCCTTAATAAATTCTACAGTTATACTGAAAGTAATCTGCTTTCTGAAAATTTTACATTCAAAATCTATTTTCGTATGTTAAATTGAACGTATTTAATTAAATGGAAGAGAAATTCCGTGTATAATAATATTTACTCGATTATAATTAATGGTATATTACTCCAATATAATAATTACATTGCTCGTATAAATGTAATTCAATAATTTACATAATTAATATATGTTTAAAAATGATTATATTAGTTAATTTAATGTAATATATAATTACAATAAACATTATGTGATTGTTTATACATTCTTTCATATGTTTAAATACATAAAATTTAATTAGCCTATATTATATAAAATTAATTAATTATTTATATATATTTTTACATAAATTTTACGTAAAGCATCGACGTTTACTTGGCAATTACATAGGACGATTGAATATAATCGCTTAAATAAGATAATTACGTTATATTATATTAATTAATAAAAGGCAATAATATTTTACACTACATCCTTTAAAGCAAGAAAGACTAATTTCACATTTGAAGTAGTTTTATATTTTCACAATTCTTAAGATTGTTCTTTTTTTGCCTAGAGAAATGCATTGACAATTATTATTATAGTCAGGTGTGGTTATAGTAAAGGTCTTACGCGTGGAATCTGCCTTAATGTGTCCACATACCGTTGTTGCCAGTTGTGATGCACTCCCCTGTTTTGTGATAAATGGTAGCGTAAGAAAGCACGCAGTCAATGGAGATAAGGGTTTACCGATATGATTAATGGTATATTGGTAATGGGTAAAGAAAATTAGTCTACTATTAACGTTACTGTGACTCCCTAAAGGGATCGTATCACCTAATAACTAAACGGGCTAAATATTCGATGCAGAGGGAAAAAAAGCGGGGGTCGTGTGCGGATGATCGATTCACGTGATTTAGCCCACCCGCAATCCTTGGTGATGCGTGATTTTACAACACGGGCCTTTAATGTGTAAAGAGTACTGGCGTGGAATATCGTATGAATTTGTTAATCTACGATTAAATTAATGCGTTTAAAACCAAGAATTTGCATCATAAAATATTAATGTTATACTTTTATTTGCATTTTAAGACCCTATATGGCACATTCTAATGTATCATTATCTCGTTTCCTATAATTTAACCCACATCTGTTCGTTTTAGAAGCTTATTATCAATTATAAAATACCATATGGTATGATTATATACTGTCCTTACCATACTTAAACCTTTATAACATACGTGTCTATTCTATTTAAATTTAAATTATAATTAAATTCTTTCGTCCTACAGATTTCTCGAAAACCTTCAATAGAGAAATATGAAGGTGGATGAATTATTATTATTGTTTTTTAAAGCAAATTCGTGGCTTAATATCTTTTAATATTTAATTAACACAAATTGGAAGAATGTTAATAAATTTTTAAACAAATAACTTGTAAATTTATTATTTGTTTAATTTTTTTATTGGTTTATTAAGCTAAAACTTAAAAAAGTAACATATTATAATGTTATTTTTAAGCCATAACTTACAGACTTATTCATTTAGATTCATAAACAAGCCATTTTATAAAGAATAAAAATAGGAACGATGAAAAGGACATTGAAAGTAAAGACAATCACACAATAAAACAATACAATAAAGCTTTCAATTGGCAATTTTTTTTTAAAAAAGATTCAATTTATTTTGTTACTTTACTCACGTTTTATTATTATTTTGCTGATACTTTATCAAAATATACGTCCTAATACACGGGAATAATGAGGAGAGGATACATAAGAAACAATTAAAATGTATATAATATAATACTGTTATCAGTCACGTTATCCAAACTATTCTTTAAACAATGGCCATAAATTAATAATTAATGAAATTTTAACGTGTGTTTTGAATATTAAAAACTAGACTTTAATTGGATCAAACAAGAAGGATATTTATGGGATACAAATATTGTATACACATTATCTTTTCTTAATTATCTATATATTTAATAATAGTATTATCTTTAAATCCGCCTGTTGTAAATAACTGTACTTTTTACAATACCACTTCCTTATTTAACTGATAAAATATTAATATACACAAACATTTAATTCAGATAAGAGTTATATTCTTTAGAAATAATGGTTATAAAATGAAATATTTGATACCCGCTTTGACAGGATGCTCGTTCGTAGGTGTGTATGATGCCCTTTTCACGAAGGTATCTTCTTGATTTTTCCCACAGTTAAAAGTTAAACCTGTTCAACTAGCCAATCAATTCACAGCAAGGAGCACCCTTGTATAACACGTGTTTTGTCACACACAATAGTTCACGCGTAACAATCGATTGGACACGCTGACACTTGTGTGACAGAAACAGGTGCTTTGTATTGTTGTGTAAGAAAATAACACCCGAGGAATACATTCTGATACGAATACAGATGATTATATATTATCTTTGAATATATTTTTCTATCTATTGTTTTCAATCCCTTTGTGATAGAAAATAATTGAATATATTTAACAAAGCGTGAAATCTTTGTGGTTTATACATTATTATATACGTCTTGTAATAAAAATAATAATAATAAATATTTAAAAAATTCAATTCGTTGGATAATTTTAATGATTAAGATACTATCGAGTATGATAAAAATTCATACAGTGGACTCTGATATAGTGAATAATTATGTTGATCCATGATGTTTTTTACGCGTATAGTGAATGATTTACTCGGAGAGTTCGCTGTATCGAGACTCCAACGTATAAAAATTTGCAAAATAATACAAAATAGAAACTTTACTCGTTCATTTATTTACGTGACAAGAGATTACACCCACATCTGCTTAGTCATCGAATACATTAATTTTCTATAGTAGCTACTCCGTAATTAAATACAATGGAGTCTTGATATAGGGACACCCGGTATAACGAACAATTGTTATTCTGTACGTTACATACTTAAAGAACTCTCGATATAGTGAATTATTCACTCCGTTCAACGTAATTCTAAGGCTTGTATGGACCCTGCACCGTGCTAAAAGTTTGCATTTAACTATTTTTTAACATTAAAATTTCCATATTTATGTTAGGAAATATTTTCCTTGTATGTCATAGAATTCCTTGACGTCACATTGAATAGAATAAACATGAGTGGGCGCGTTTGAAATTGGCAAACCAATTTCGGTCATGGCACGCCTTAGCAATAATATTTTTGCACGCGTTTTATTCAATAACATTACTACAAAATGAGTAAAATTTGTGACCATTTAATCAATTAAGTAGGATTATTAAGGAAGTAATCTCTGTTAACTTACATCAGTCGTTGATGTTTATGTATGTACTATAAGCGAAATAATTGTAATTATAACAATCAATTGGCGTATTTAATTAAATTGTAAAAATTAGTTATATTTATCTAAGTGATGCAATATAATCAAGAAGTCATTCACCTCTTAGGGAGTTTTTTCTAAATTAAATCCTTTGATATAAAGTTGTAACTTTTAACAATTAAAAATGAGATTTATAAAGAATATAACTTTAAAAAATTATCATTTTTTTTTATCAATTTATAACTTGAAAGACGTAAATTTAAGCTTTATGTAAGTGTCCAGTTTAAAGAATTTTACTAAAAACTATGTTAAAATGTAAGAAAATTTAATAATTATTATATTTTCATTGGTTGACATAAAAATATGTGACGAGGGAATTACAAGATGGCAGGAAAAATCGGAAATCCTGTAAATGGTACAAGGTTATGAAACAGGAACTGGAATAGCTAACCGTATATCTGGTAAATAATTAAGAGGTTAGTAAGTTGATTATCAATTGATAAGACGGAAGTGGGGGGAAAAGCCGAAATTCTTGCATAATAATTTTGAAAACAAGATTGGAAGTAGTCGAAGATATATTACTATAAAATAGGTTATTTAAAAACTGGTATATATAAAGGAGAGAGACATTCGATATGATTGTTATTTAGGACAATGTCCCCTACTTGTAACCTTGAGAAGGACTTATTATAATTAGACCTATTTATAACATCCGTTTTGTATATTTTTTTATTTTTATTCTTGTTTTTATAAGAAGAAATTATTTAAAACTTTATTTGCATTTTTATTAATAATATATTTTAACTTTTCAATTCAATTTTAAATGTTAATAAAACTCTACATTCGGAATTTAAACGATTTTATTTATAAATATTCGCCTAAATTTATATATAAAGTTTTCATTTAAAAATAAAATAACTTCATTAAAAATCCTGGATTTTTTCAGACTAAATGCATAAATATACCTTTACTTCCTGATATAATATAAAGATTTACATTCAATTTTACCTTCAACAGTAAATTTTATCCACTTAAGATTAAAGTAAATAACTTATAATAACTCTTGAAACTAAGATTATAACAGCGGGTGTGGGTTAGGTTGACGTTGATCAGTCGAGAACAGGAAAGCAGGAGGAGGAAAAAAATTTTCCATCTAAAACACTTCTATCTCTTTCCCACGAAGGATAAGTACTGAAGTTATTCGTAATGCATACAAATACGAATTTCCCAGGTCAAGTAAACATTGAGTGGAAAGTACTGTCCCTACACAATCACATTTTCTTAGTCGAGAGAATGACCATTGAGATAAACTACCTTCCACTCCCACTAATAGATAGAGATGGGTCGCAGCGGGTGGGAGATCAGAGATGAACGTGATGTAGGGCATCTTACCCATCCTCTCGACTGATAAAAACCAATGATATCGAAGGCATTAAGATAATTCTATTGAAAGATTCAATCGCTTATCGTACACTATTCGTTTATATCTAAGTTGTAAATCCTATAATTACGGGATTATGTTAAATATTCTTGCGATTTTTGTCAATGACTTTTATACTTGGTTATGACTTGAAAATTAAACTTTAGTAAATGTTAATATATTATATATATAAAAGGAAGTTGCACTTTTTTTTTTATTAAACTTTCGGGGATTTAAGTGTTTTATTTAGTTATCGAGTAATATGAGAATGTGACTGTCATTCGCTTGTCGCTTCTTAAACTATGCAGAGATATCGAATTATCTACTGTTTAAATTCTATAAAATGTATGAAATTGTTTCTCAATTATAAAATATTAAGCACAGAAAACAATTTTATAGAATTTTTGAAAAAGTTATTTTATATAAAAGGTGCCACAAAAGTCAGTTAATCCTTTAGAAAGTAAGCAAAAGTTTACACCAAGCTGTTCAAAATGAGACCTGCCGTATTCAATTTACAACACTCCATTCACAGCATTTTTTATTAAATATTAGCTTAAAATAATCTTAAATATTCTTAGAGTAGCCCAAAAATCAGTCGACTGTGTTTTAAAAGCAAGTAACTATCTTATTGCAATGTATATTAATGTAGTATAATATACATTGCTGGCTACAAAAGCATCTCAAAAATATACATATATATATATATATATATAAAATTTCTTTGAATTTTATATAAATATAATTAAAACAACGTGCAATTTATTATTTTTTTTTTACAATTTCAATTAAATTTGACACCGTTTTAAACATTTTAAACATAAATGTTCTTAATGAAGATCACCTTTAATTACTAGGGCATGAAAATATAGAAGATTTAATAATAATTATAAATTAAATTGGCTAAAAACAATTTTGTTTTTCTTAAGAAGGAACTTTAAAAAATCTGTTTTAATTTATGAATCAAGAGTCGAAGGCATGTGCCTAATATAAGTCAACGGTATTCAACCGGAATTTCCTTTTAAGAATTACTCGAGTCTTGCAAAGGAATATTCTAGACTTTATCAATTAAATAATTTAACAATAGAGTATTAAAATATTAAATTTGACGATAATACTTAATAGAAAAATTACTTTAAATATATTTAAGTAATCGAGACATAAAGATACAAGTAAATAAATAAACAAAATTATATTTATTTTCTTTAATTAATCTTTATTATTATTATTTAATTAAAATTAGTTCACCTTAATAATGATACATTATTAAGAGGATAACGTAGAAGAAGGATTATTAGAGGATAATTATTAAAGTTTGGATTATATATTTAAATGAGGTTTTAATGAATTTAATAATTAATAAAATTCTTTAAAAGATATTAACAATTTGTCTTGGAATAATAATAATAATAAAAAACCTTAAAATAATACATTAAAAAGATACAAAATTAAATTAAAATTACAGTTCGATATAAGAGATAATAAAAATAAGATTACAAAATTAATTCAAATTTTTATAATATGATTTTAATTCTTAAAGAAGATAATTACTTATTATATTTACAGAAAAGGCAGTTAAATTAGAATTAAAGTACCTTTTCCCTTTAAAGTTCTATTTAGTTATCAAGCAGGGAATATTGTAGAGAATATATGTTGTATCGAAGATACTTCTTTAATTTTTAATATAGAATTTGAAATATTCACAATATAAGAACATTAAATATTATTAAGCTTTCTTAAAACTTATAGCACCAAACTCTTCATTGAGGATTCAAATGGCTGCATCGTCAACTTCGACGTTTGAATTTGATTCAGAAAACTTAACATGGTTTTAAAAATTTAATAACGTTTTTCCTGCTTAATTTCATTTTATAAGGGCTAATTATTGTCAGATCCGCTCCGACTCGAATTTTTCATGGATGATTTCATGGCGGAACTTGCATCCTCTTTCTCACTCGTGATGACTTATCCCATTGCGAATTAGGCCATCCCATAATAGGCATTTTAAGTTCCTCAAAGGGGTAGACATAATTAAAGGAAAAACAGAGAATACAATACTTAATTACTAAATATGTCCTCTTAGTTTTTTAGGTTATGTAAGACCAAGATTGATCAGTAATAATCGTGATGGGAAATTGTTTTTTACGTATCTTACTACAAATTCGCTTGTAAATTATTCGATCTAAACAAAATTTTTAAGAGCTTCATAGACTGAAAAACGTACTTATTTAGAATTAATTGACAGTTCGATTTTTACAATTTCTATTTTTACTGCATCAAATTATTAATATCAATCAAAAGCAGGCGTTTCTCGCACACAACAACCGACGTGTTTCGAAAATGCCCAGGGCTGTATTTCATTCAATTCTCAACAGTTCTAGATTTTTCATTCATTACATTTCTTCCTTGTTTGTCCTAATCGTGTCAAACAATCTTCACCGCAGCTCGGAAACGGTTAAACGTGTTCGCAATAAACACATTACTAACGTGACGCCATCTTGGAAACGGTTACCAGTTCCAATAGAGCAGTAAATTTGTTCAAGATTTTTTAAAATTCCACTTTCTTCGATATTACGAAAATTAGGTGGAATATGGCGGCTAATTTTTAAGCAACGAGCAATTCTGTACCGTAGACGGGGAAGAAATCCGATAACTTAATATACACTCGATGAATGGCGATTCTTTGTATTGACAACGAAGCTAGTACAATACCACGTCAACTAGCCCAGATGACGGCTGACTGCAATGCATTCGAGAGGCCCTCCCGTAATCCCCAATTGAACCTCACGCTTCTTTCATACGGGCTTCTTAATGCTTACCAAATGAAAGCGGAATTTTTAATGAATGAAGTTAAATTCATGGACGTGGAAGCGTGACAAGTCCTTCGAAATTCAACGTAATCAAATAATTACGACTTTTTATATTGAAAGTTTGATACGGTTTAAGAAGAAATTAATTTAAATTTTATTATTACAAAGGAACGGTAGCGGATCCAGAACACAAAAGGGGGTAACCTTCTTATAATTGATTGAATATTTTGAATAATTAAAAAGAGGACCTTTTATCAACACGTGCGCGACGATTTTAAAACACAATGTTTTGAAGTTAGAACAAATAAATTTAAAACTTTTGTCAATGGAGGAGCTTAAGCTCGTATAGTTCCCTTGGATTCATCTATGCAGACAAAGATGCCAATACAACGAAAAACAATTAGGATAATGGAAATTTTATCAATGTCTTTGTATTCTATCGTAAGGATAAATGAGTAAAATGTGTAAAAAAGTTAGGCAAACTATACACTATACATGTACAGTACACTACATACAATTTACTAAATTGAACTTATCGATCATTACCTAACAGAATGTAATTGAACTTTTATTTAATGACGGATAAACATGAAAATGTAGATCTTTATGTTCTCATTCGAATATTTTCATGCATTACTACTTATCTTCAGATTTCTCATCCTATAAATTCATTAATATAAGAATTATTGAAACTTTAAAACTGACTATTTTTTAAAATATGTCTAAATTTCCAAATTATGCTCATTAATAACTTTTAAATATGTTTTAAAACAATTTTTTTGAATCAGTCATAAATATGATCCACAAACTCTTTGAAAGCCTTAAAAGTATGAGTAAAATAAATAAATAGTAAAATATTTGTTTTTATTTTATTGATACTTACCATTTTCGCATGTTTTTTCATAAAGGACTAGATTTTGAGGGGCCTTCTCAATCCAGTCCTGGCCTTCTATCTGCATTTGATCACACACAAACACACAGAAAAATATGTTTGTGTCTATGTGTGTATATATATATATATAATTATACCTTTACGTAATGTATATAATATAATGTATTTATTTATATTATTGCTGAGATTTTAATTTGCGAACAACATTTAAATATAAAAAACTCAATTTTTAAATTTTACATTGTTCATAATATAATCAAATTTTAACTATAATATTTCTGTATAGTATTCAAATAAATTTAATTATTGATTAAATTATTTTCAATATGAAGGTAAGCGCACCAGTAGACGAGTGGATAAAACCAGTGAATACTGGTAATTGGTCCGGGTTCGTGCCTGACTGCATACAGCTTTCCGGGTTTTCTTCGCGTGTCTACAATCTAAGTAGGGAGCCAGTTTCCCCAAATTAATAGAAAAGTAGAAAGAATTTTAAAACATAATTCTACTAATAAAAAAGTTAAAAATTTATTTTTCTGTGTTAATTAGATTATCTCAACAAGAAATCTCATCTTTCTTTTCATACAATTATATTGATTTAATATGATTTTATTGATAAATATACACCTTTCAAACATGAATAAAGCCATATTCAAATATTACATCACAATGTATAGACTAATATTTCAAGACGTTAGTTTATACTCATTTGACTGAAACTCTGGTGATACTAGCTTTAGGATCAGGAAAATATCTCTGAAGTTTCCTTCATCCGCTGTACAGCTTTAAAAAATCAAGACAATCATCATTAAATTTTTTTCTCACCAGCACACTGATCAAGTTTACAGACATTGAAGATGCGAGCGAGCATCACTGAAATTTTCTTTCTTCTATCAACTTTACACCATCAAATTGATTAAATTCGCAGAGTTTTCACTTAAAAATCTTTAGAATATTTGATAATTCTTTAAAATTCCTATATATAAAATCATAATAAAAAAATCAATAATATATAACCCATATATAGCCTATTCGAAAATAAATTATTAACATTTTCTAATTTAAATAAGAAACACGTATTTCCTGTTTTCTTAATTAAAAGGGGGGTTTATTATTATTATTATGAAATAGTCACACTTAAAATTATTTTCTTGTGTTTACAAGTTTCTAACTCCTTTGTATATATAATTATATCGCGTTTTAATTCTATTTATACGCAGCTACAGGACTGAAAATAATTCCAAATACTAATTTATAATTATTTGAAGGACCTCAAAATCAGAAGAAATAGAAAATACAGTTATGTCTACGTGATGTTATACAGCTGTATAATATCATCTACATATTTTGCGTAGCGAGATAAATATATTTTCTTCATTTGCAGGGATATATAATTACATTTTCCATATTTTAGGTTGAAGAATGAGAATAAAAACGATAAGGGAAGAAGATTTTTGGCGCCGTATCGTCTTCTGTCATCTATCTTTAGGGATGACAATAATAGAAATGTTGTAGCAAAGTACTTCAATTCTTAGCAGAAAAACTGTATACAGATACTCGTGCAAAATCATTATAATTATACATCTATCAGTATCATTAATGCTTTCATGCAAAATAAAACAAGCACAATCGAGATTAAGTAGTGTCTCGAAGAGAATTAATACACTCCTAAAAAAATTCATTACAATTTAAGAATTTATTTTAAAATTATTATGATTTAAATAGAATTTTTATTTATAATATTATTTAATTATCTATAATAACTAAATAATGAATCATTATAATATTATGGAGAATAATTGTTATAGAAAAAAAAGGAAGAAGAAATCAATGGGTTCTATCAGGAACCAATTGTATAACATTTATATAGATAGCACAGGTCTATAACAATAATTATAGGATAGTTTATCCAAGAAAAAAGGTACGGAGGGAGGGAAAAATAACTATCATCATAGAATTATGTTCTCTAGAATTACTTCGGGCGTTTTCTACCATTATCAATAGCGATTATCTAACATTTATTTAAATTTTTATAGCCAAAAACATTAAGGAATGTAGATTTATTTCATTTTTTTTCCTCCTCCTCTTCTGATTTGTAATTTTAACCTAAATAATCTGCATTATATTTATTTATAACCCCAAGCAACATTTCTCTAAATTATCTAATCTTAGGTTTTAGTCTGTTTTTAAATAAACTAAAGAAATTATTAAAGTTTAGAAGGGAAGATGAATAGATTTATACAATGACAATCATTTAATTTTATTATTATTATTGCTATTATTATAAAGAGAATAGATTAAATCATTTGATTTATATTAAAATAAAAAATATAAATTTAATCATTTCGATTGATTTATTATTTTCTTTTATCGATGAATAAGAAGTATATTTTAAAGTGAATAACCTCTTATCTAAAAATTTAGCTCAATTTTTTTCTTTTTTTAATTTAATAAATGAAATAATATATCATATAATCTGACATTCAGTTCAATAAACCGTATACTGTATTGACGATGAATCCAGTTAATTAACGTACATTTAATTAATCAATTTATATTATTAAATTGAGTTATTCAATTTTTTCTTAATTAATTTAAACTATAAATTTAATATTTTAAGATTTATTCAATTAAGAAAAATAATATTTGATGCTTAAAAAAGGGGCGAATTTTTAAAATATTAAACTTTTCGAGCGATCAATTTAATACTTTTCTCCCCTTAATATAATTAATTAATTAATTAGATAAACAGCATTAAAATTAAGCAAAAATGCAATAAATTATTTGAGAAAATTAGTAAAATCTTTCCTGTAATTTAATATTTAATTGTGCGCTTTTAAAAATATAATTTGTTCAAGTTTAGGAAAGAAAACTTTCATTTATTTTAGTATATGAAAAACACAACATAAATACTATTATATATAATAATATTTATCCTTAAATACTTACTAAGTCCTTAACAGCATTCTTTAATTGTAGTAATCCTTAATGGCAGTCCTTAACAAGCTATCCTCAATAACGAATTTATAAGTATACAATTACACCCCCTCTCGTTTATCTCCACACTTTTAATTTCTATGCCTTTTGTTACGTGGGCCATTTATTTTAATTAATAAATAAATTTAGTCCTTATAAAATAGGATTAAATAATTAAATTGTATTTAAAATACACTGGAAATATTAAAATAAAATTATATTAAAAAATATATACAGTATAAACAATTTATGAAATAATTTACATATTTCATCCTCTTATATCCGGGTTGCAGGCAAATCAATCCATCATATTTAATCTTTGCTTATCTTGTTTCGTCGCTGCATCCATTTTCTGAAGGACATTATCATATTCATTAAAGATTTAGTTTTTAAAGTATCTACATGGAGTATTTTACTAACGATACTGTTATAATATTGATTTCTATAAATGATTTTCCTCGTCTGTCCAATTCATCGTCGCATCAAAGATGTTTTCACGCGCGCATAAACGAAAATCGACGTTAAAAACCGCATTTTTTATATAGAAATAATATTTAAAAGTAGAAAAAGAATGAAAGTTAGTGGAGTTGGCGGCACACTGGTGTAATTAATTAAAAAAAAACTTGGAATGAGTAAGACTTGAATCATCAGACAAATAAAAGTAATTACTGAAAAGAAGCGTTTGTTTTACTTAATCTTTGTTAACGCTTTGAGTTTAAATGAACGAGGCAATTTTCAAGCTTTCTAATTCTATTTTGGATACGAAATCATTTTTCATTTAATATTTATTTTACACAATCGCTTCCGATTAATGTAAAATATCTCGAGTTTTTCAATGTAATTACAGAACTCTTAGTTGAAAAATCTGCATTAATTATTTAAATCAAATATATTTAAACTTTGCTATTTTATCATTTTTAATACTTATTTCCTCTCTTACGTTCGTCTTCATTATCTTAAGCCAATCTTTCGTAAACTGGGAAGAAATTTATTTAAAATTTAAATGAATAAGAAATTTTATATCTATTCTGATTTATTTTCCCACTTTACTATTCTATTTTTATTTAAAACCTTCTCATTCATTCCTTTCTAACGTATATAATTTTTTCTCTTATAAACTCTTCTCGCGTTCACTTTCTTCCAATATTTCGTAAAAATACTCTCTTAAATTATTTATTGATTAATATTTTGTCAGCCATTATTTTCAATCATTAAATTATTATTCAGCCACTAATTTCTATACTGTATATATGTTTTATTTCTATGACGATCTCAGTTGAAAACAATTTTCCATTTGAACTTAAAAATAAGAATGAATCAGACATTTTCTGATTAAAAAACTGCACAAATGTACAATTTTTCTACTACTTATTACACTTTTAATTGTTCACTTAATCTAATTATTTGTTGTATTAATTTTTCTTCTGAGATATTTCTGCTTTCATCTATGCAAATCTATTGTTTTCAATATGTCGCATCATTTATTACTTCATTCTTTTCTTAATCTATTTAACCATCTGCATAGACTTTATCTACGAATCTAGAAAGTTTTTCAAATTTTCATATTGTGAAAGAGAAAAGAATATATAACTCATATAGAAAGGTTGCTAGCGAGACATTGTGTTCCTCTGTCAACACGCAATGGCTTGCTAGAAACCTTCAAGTTTTAGAGAGTGTTTCCTAACCCCATTTTCAGACAGTACTTTTCGGGGGTATGTCCGTCTTATACGCCGAAAAATACGGTAAATTTGACTAAAATATTCATAAAATAACACTTATTTCTTATATTTAAAGGGAGATAAGTTTTACAGTTTATCTTTACGCTATCTGATAATGAAACTGATATGTTTTTTTAAAGATTTAAGCCATTAATTTTTATAATACTTAATTTTAAAAATATTTGTTGAAGACAAAGTTTTTTTTCAGGTGTAGCAATACAACAATGTCGATGAAGCGTATTGGCTGATTACAACGCCTTTAAGTACGTCATAATAAGAGCGGCGAGTAATTGGTTAATTTTGAAATTTGTTTTAACCGTTCGATATTCCACGTGACTCGGTGTTAACGAGGCGAGACCGAACGCCATGACGTCAAAGCGAAGAGATGACTCAAAATTTTAAATNAATTTTTATAATACTTAATTTTAAAAAAAAGCATTTACAAACATAAGGGTTTAATTATAAATATTTATGAAACGTGAAAAACTTCAATGTTTATAATAAAATTAACTTTTTGATGCAAATAAAACTAGAATAATTAATGGAAATTTTTAACAAAAACTCCTTAAACTCGCAAAAAGTGCTTTTGTGAAAGCAATAACACGTGTTTAGATTTATAAGATTTGCACGAATGGCGTTAACGCGTGGTTACTTATCTGATGATTATAAAATTGGAGTTGTGACTGAATTAAGTAGAATTTGAACGTAAAGCGCATCACTCCCTGAAACCTCGGGGATAATGGGATAATTATATTTATACTAATATTCATGCATTGCCTGATCAATCTTTCAATGCCGATGTATGAACGAAAGATATAAAAATAACTGTATTATGAAAGTTTTATTCTATTAAAGGCAACTAAATTAATCAAAATATTATGAAAGTTCCTTATAATTCACTGAAAATTCAAGCAAATTTTCAAGAATTTTTCTTAAAATTTGAAGCCAGCGAATAACTGAATAACATAATTTTATTTAAAATTTCATATAAATCCTTATTAGCTAATTCAATCTTTCAGCATTGACTACATACAAAAATCTAAATACTTTAACAAAAATAAATCAAAATTATAAATCCGAAGTACTTTTATAAGCGTTATCTACATTAACAGAACAAGATCAATTCAAATAAGATGCGTCATAAAAAGAAGTATTCTGAAGACATTTTCTTCAATGGCCTAAAAGTTAGTTAACCGTTGAAAA
Source organism: Centruroides sculpturatus (assembly GCF_000671375.1). Lineage (NCBI taxonomy): Eukaryota > Metazoa > Arthropoda > Arachnida > Scorpiones > Buthidae > Centruroides > Centruroides sculpturatus. The sequence goes on along the minus strand of NW_019384535.1, from coordinate 1,269,081 downwards.
GAATAAATTGCTGTCTTATTCCAATACTTTAATTAATACAAACTTTATTAAAAACTATTTTGTTTAATACATAAATCACAACGTTTTAACAATTACAATTATAACTGATTTGGAAATTCTTTAGTAGCTTGTTCGAGCTATTCACTCGGTTAACTGACTTAAGGGTTGCATATTTATATTTTAAAGTTTTGGAAAACTTTTAAGATTTTACCTGCAAAAAAACCTGGCAAAAATGTTGCTGGACTTTGCCACTATTGTTTTTCTTTTCATTACCATTAAGTCTTAAATTTGGTTTGGGAATGTTACCTCCCAAACCAATGATCCAATTTTCCCGAAAATTTCTAGAAACATTTTTCCCTAATACACAAACTTTCCTGCAAAATTTCGGAAAATTTTGACAAAAGGCACAGGAGTTATTAAGCTTCAAATTGGATGAACAAAATCGTACCTCCCCACACACACTAACATCCATACATATAGAAATCCCCCATTTCTCGAGGTCCCCCGAATGTAAAAGTGTGAAAAAACAGTCAAGAAAGTAAAAATTTAATCACAACAGTTCTCAGAACGTAAATATTTCCTCACATTTTGGGCCATTCTTTTTAAACAAATAATCATTAAGAGTACTTTACAAAATTAGAAAATTTTTCACTCTTTTATTTCGTCTGAAACTTAACTAACGAAGATTATTTACGCACGAAGGATATATTTATATCGAAGAAAGCACAATTAACTTAAAACAAACAATCATTAAAAGGTTTCACGAGTAATTTCTGGTGTAAGTCGAAAATGGAGTTAGATATGTATTCAATATTTGGAGATGTCGTTTATGAATCAACTTTGTTGAATTTGGATAGCGTAAGAGTGGCTCCGATCCAGGTTTCTAATTAACTTCGCAACCGAAGTAATTATAGATGAAGTAAATGTACGCCAAGTTCTCGACAGGCCGATGTAATTTGAACTAAAGCAAATAGAAAGTAGTGAGAGGAATGTAATTAATAACTTTCCCAGATTTTCAAGAAGTTTTTATCTTCAAATTCGAATTTTTTATGCTTTTTTTCCACATCTTATCATTAGTATCGTTACAGGCTGCTATAAATAGAGTATTATCTATATATAAAGCGATATTGTAACGTTAATGTGTGTCAGTAGGAAATTTTTAGAAAATTGAGAATTTTTTTTAATTTTTTAAATAAACAAAAAGTAATTTTTTGAGGAAGTAAATGCGATTTATATTGTGGAAACGTAACGACGAAATGCTTTTAAATAGGCATTTTTTGTGTTTTTTTATGTATGTATGGATGTTTGTGTGTGGGAACCCCACTTTGAAGTGTTCCTCTACCTTCTGTGGAAAATTCTCAAATTTTTCAGGAAGGTTTAGGTATTAGGGGCATTGATGCTATAAAATTTTGGTGGTTAAAGGTCGAGGGATAGAGAGATGGAGAGGGAATCACGTATCATAATCTCGAGTGGAGTCGGACTTAAGATTCTACTCGTTATTAGATTTACTAATTTTCACGTATCATTATAAAATTGCCATTTTCATAATTATTAAATTTTAATTATACAAATTTCACTTGGATTTCTTTATAAACCTTACTTACTTAGTCCGGTTTTCTTTATAAATAAGAACAAGAAACAAAACACTATTGCTTAATCTGAATGCAGTAGAACCCCGATTATCCGTGGTAATGTAGACCGATGCTTTCTATCTCTATTTCCGAATGCTTTTGTCAAAAATTTCCGAAATTTTTTAGGGTATTAGGGGCATTGGTGCTGTTAAATTTCGGGGATTAAAGGTCGAAGATTCTAGTCTTACATCAGAATTAATATAAAAAAAAAAGTTTTAATTACTTCATTCTAACGAAATATCAGAATAAAAATCAAAAATTTCAGGAATAAAACGGGATATAAATTAAGGCAAGATGCACGAAATTTAATATCGAATATGTTTTAAAAAATTCCAAAAGAATTTATTTTTTCTTTCAACCAAAGAAGATTAATCATAATTTTATTTTTTGTAAATTTAATTAATCTTTTAACAAAAAAATAAAATAAATGATGTATTTAGCAACTGGTAAAATGATTGAATTCCTCTTGGATATTATCTTTACTAAAATATATAACTTTTGCCAGGTTATAAATATACTCCAGTATTTTAGCCAAAATTTATCTTTAAATTACTATATATAGGCCTATATTATATATATAGCCTATAGTAAACACCTATTATGTATATATACCTAAAATATTATTTATCAAATTACAAAAAACATTTCTTATAAATATATAAATTCTAATATAAAATATATCTAAATATTTCATTTTAATTGCCAATTTCCAAAGCGATTCGATAGTAAAATGGCTTCAAACTGGTTTAAATAATATAAAAAGTCTTAAAAGTAGATATTTTTTTATTATTAAGGAAGGCAAATTACAAGTTATATTTGTATAAAAGTTAAGTTTAATTTAATAAATAAAAATTCTTATAATTATGGAGAAGAGAAAATGGAAGTAAAATTTCTACTGTGAAAGCCAATGTTATACAACGAGCATCTTCTTTTTACTATAATTTAACCTTAAGACAATCAATAATAATATTATTTATCAAAACGAAATTGTTAAAATAAGTGGCTTAAAAAGCATTGAACACGGAAGATTAAAAGACTTGATTAAACTTTGGAAAATTTTAAAGCTGATTACACGGTAGCGCAAAAGTCAGTTAAATACTTGTATATTTAATCATATTTTTTATCGTGTTTCTATCAATTTCAGTTTAAGATTTGTATTCACAAATGGGTCTGCAACACAAAACGGTTAACTAACTTATGTGCCACCCGGCTACTTAAAGAAATTAATAACTTATAATTAATTTAGTTTATTATTAATAAATTCGTTTTATTAAGCAAAAATATTTTTAATTAGTTAAAAACAGTTTTTTGTCTTTATGAATTAAACTTAATGTGATATTTTCTAAACGAATAAAAACTTTGCGACTTTTTATTGTAAAATTATGATAGAGACAGACATTAAAAAAGAATATAACCCATATACAGCACTGCGATTCGTACACAAAACCTTAATTATGTAAAAACAAAAGAAATTTATTTTATTTTAATTATAGCAAATTAAAATAAATAAATGTAAATTATTAAATATAAAAATATGTCTTAAATATTCTCGATGAAATTTTTATAAAATCAATAATTAATTAGAAAGTAACATAAATTATTCGTCACATTGAATATTCCTTAAACGTAACATTTAATGTTATTCTACAAGATTAAAAAATATTTTAAACGATTATTTTATATAAAATATTGTTAGTTTATGTAGCATAAATTAACTTTTAAATAACACTTGGAAATTTATTTATTTTTATTGATTTTAAAATAAAATTAAACGAGAGCAAGAAAATGAAATTGTACGAGCGAATATTTCAGAAGGGTTTATATATAAATCTATTGTTTCGTAATTAAAATATTTGCTACAAACAATATAAATTACAATTAAAATTTGGCAAAGTTTTGTCCGTTGAAGTGTTTTCTATGGCAATTTATTATGTACAGGACGAAACGTTTAGTTTAAAAAACACAAATAGCATTAAACTACTTTGATTAAACTTTATGTAACAGTTCAAGTTTGTAGCCTTTAAACGTTAACAAGAAACAAACTGTTATAAGTTACGATTTTTATCGGAGAATATTCCGAAATAAAATTTCAAAATTAACATATAAATTCATTATTTAAGTCATTTCTATGTGTTAAAAAAATGGGATATTTGATAACGAATAACGAAAATAATTGAGTTTATATTATGGTAGAATGGTTAAAAGAATTTAATAAGATGAAAATGTATTCGGACAATTAGCTCATAAATATATTTTCTATTGATTTATTATGTTTTCATATCCATAAAGGTATTCGTCTTATCCAATGAATACCTTTATGGATATCTTTCTCTTGAATTTCAAATTGAAGATCTGTATATACTCGTACACGCTCCATCTATAAAGCACACAGATTCTTATAGTATACCATGGGGATCTCTCCTCTCTAGCACGCGCATTTGGTTGGCCCTCAGCCCGGTTCGATTCATTAATTCCTGGTTCCACCGTTTCTATTTTTTATGACGGAAATTCAGCAAAGCATTTTACGTATACAGCTCTCTGCAATTTATAGAACTTTATACTATATATTCCTGTCTATAATTTCATAGTATAACATTGAATAATCTATAAGTCTATATGCTCTATATGATATATGTTATAATACAGAAGAATAAAATCCACGTACTTATCTTTGAGATGGAAACCTATAAACAAAGTGTCTACAAATAGAACACGTTATACTCTACTTGTAGACAGTTTGTTAAAGTACAAGTTTATTTGAATCGTAGAAAAATACAATTTAAACTGAAGAAAGATTGACAAATAATACTTAGTCTAATAAATATATTCAAATAATCCTGTTATAATATACAAATTCCTTTATATATATATATTCTTACGTACAGAATCATGGACGTCCACAGAAAATTTTTCACGAGGGCAAAGTTGGAGACGAAAAATTTATTTAATTATTTCATTTTTGGGGATTTAAGACAGACAAAGTATACCGTGGTCATGGGTGTAAGGTTACGTATCTCAGTCATTTTTACGATTATAATATGTGGAAGTTTTTACTCGATCCCAGGGGGCAAGGGCCCCATCCCCCCTCTGCCCTGTACAGAATATATATATAATTTTCTATCAAAGCCATAAATTTAATATAATTTTCGATTTTAACTCTGTTTTCTTCGAGTCTAAGTCATGTAATTTCCTTATTTGTTTCCGTGAGAGCGTGTTTAATACGGGATCATAAAGAAGACCATTTGTATCTTAGCGAAGATGCAACGATAAATTGTCATTTAGCAGTTTAAAACCGTATATAAATTACATGTATACGTTCACACGCAGACTTAATGCGCAACTGGTAAGGTATGTAAAACGGTTAGACCTCATTATCAAAGAGTGGATCTGTTCTGTTGATTTTGGACGAACACGCAACCTAAAGAATGTATAAAGACTGTAATAAAGTTTCCTATGAAAATCTGATAAACCTCTTTATATATATTAGACTTAAGGTTTTCGGTTATGTTAAAATGTCATTAAAATCAGCGAATTCTCGTTAAATCGGTTATTAAAAATAAATTAAAATGTAACTCGAGAAATCATTTGAATTATTTTTACTTAATTTTATTTTACTATAATTTAACCTTAAGACAATCAATAATAATATTATTTATCAAAACGAAATTGTTAAAATAAGTGGCTTAAAAAGCATTGAACACGGAAGATTAAAAGACTTGATTAAACTTTGGAAAATTTTAAAGCTGATTACACGGTAGCGCAAAAGTCAGTTAAATACTTGTATATTTAATCATATTTTTTATCGTGTTTCTATCAATTTCAGTTTAAGATTTGTATTCACAAATGGGTCTGCAACACAAAACGGTTAACTAACTTATGTGCCACCCGGCTACTTAAAGAAATTAATAACTTATAATTAATTTAGTTTATTATTAANTTGTTGGGGGTTCCGGGCAATTTCCCCCTTTTTTGCCCATAGGATAACGCGCCAATGGAGTTATATAATTTTAACATGTAATTTAAAACATATTTTAAATATGTAACATGTAAAAGAATAATTAATTGAGTTTTTTACATTATTCTAATAATAATGTCAACCTATTATAAAGAGACATTAGCCACTTTATGCAAATATTTGTTATCTGTTTAGCCAACGTGAGCAAAATTTTATGATCACCTAATATGCCATTGAACTCAGATTTATTAATGCGCTTGTGCCCAGATGTAAAGTCTAAATACTAGAAAATAAACGTTAAAGAGTCAACACTCTTTAAGTATCAGTAAAGCCACTCTCTTAAAGAAAACAAGACATAAAGTCGGCCGTGTAAATATTGAAATGACCTTACTCGTTCTGTCTAACCATCGACGCCTTAAAATTTAATAACCTGTTAAAAATTAAACTGAAAATTTATAGCACTTTCATTTATGTTCTGACATCGTATTCTAAAACAAAGAACACATTCATCAAGGATGAAGTGATGAAAGACATACCGAGGTGTCGTTTTGTTGCGTGTAATGTTGTTCAAAATCAATTTAAAAAATGTTAAAAAGGCAAACTTAATTTTTTAAGAAAAAGGACAATTTATTTTCTAAGATTATAAAAATGGTTTAATTGCCATCAAAATGAACTGGTTTATTATCATTTTTAACAAGAATTTAGAAAATCTAGAACAAATGATTTTTTTCAAATTTAAGAAGAAAAAAAGGGAGATTTTTAAGTATTTTTAGATAGAAATTTTTGATGAAAGCATAATTATCTTTGACTTTAGCACAACATCCAACTGATGCTTGTCTGACAGGTGTGTTTGAAACATTGCTTTTTATTGTATGTTATATTTGAAACGTGTTTCAAAGAGCGAATGGTGCGTGTCGACAATGTCTGCATATATTTAGAAAGTAGTCTAACTCATTGTAAATGTTTGCTTGTACCAATGCCAATGGCTAATATTACAAAATTGTAAAGGATATGAATAATATCAGAGTTGCTGTCGATAAATAATTAAAATAATTAACTATAAAGGAGGAACTAATTTTGTCTTTTATGACTCGTGTATATAATGTTACTTACTCATAGAGTTATATTCGTAACGCGTAACTTGAGTAGTATTTTAATGACCGTAACGCGCAGTTTAAGTATAGTTTATTAAAACATTGTATAATTTTGCGTATGCGGTAAAACCTGTTGGAAACGGAAAAAATTATGTACCGTGCCAGTCCGGTTTACACAGGTTTTACTGTATTTCGCTAGAATTTTGAACAATTAAAGCCATGAAATAATTATCTTCTTCGTTTACCTGTTCTTTGTGTGCTAAAAACATAATTATGTTACTACTGTAGTTATGAGATTTATTAATAGGATAATTAGGATTTTGAAGGTTAGATAGAGCTTATTCAATAAGATGCCAGCTTAAAAATGAATAAAACCGCCTATAAATTACATATTTTAGTAAAAAAAATACTTCAATGAATAATATTTTCTTCTCGGTTCATTCGTACTCTTTGGGCCTCGAAAACTGTAAATCCCATCTCTAGCAATATAATTAATAAGGTAATTACTTAGGATTTTGAAGGTTAGGTTAAAAGCTTATTTAAAAATCTCATTCAATAGAATGCTGCTAGCGTAACAATTAACAAAACAAACGAATTAACAAACAAAAAAGATCCGTTCTGTCGATAATAAGTCTATTATACAGTGATATATCTTACTGTAACAATTAGAAATTTAGGTCATCGTTACGCTCATTATTTTTGGTGTGGTTGATTAATAAAAAATCGACACTGTAGCTCTGTATACATTGTTGTAAGTAAGAAGTATTAAGTGTTAAAGAAAACAATAGTTAAAAAACTACGTATCCTAATTTATTGTGGAGATAATTCGATAAATTTTCTCTTTTCAAACTTTTGACATTGAATAAATGCCAACAAAGAGATAGAATCTTACTTCAAAGTGGAATTATTCTAGAGTATAGTCATTTAAAAATCTAGTATAATACTTCTTCCCGAACTAATTTAATACTACGTGGCTATATCCTGCTCATCGACAAACATCTGCGTGTGCTATGAAGAGATGCTATGAATGCCACATCGTATCACGTGAATTGTATACAGGAAACATATATCTTTTTATGATGTACGTTGACCCGATGAAGAACTGAAAGTAAACAGCCTATGTTTAGTAACTTACTTACAAATGTAACACGCCAAAAAATGACGCCATTTTTTTTCCACTTTATTACAAGCTATGCCAATAAAAGTGTGGTTTTAACAAGATTTACGTATCAAAAAATTAAAAATATGAAATATTTTAATCTTTCTTTTCATACTTTTACAATTCAATTCATTGTTGGACAGGTGAAATTATATAAACAAATTTTTTAGAGCATCACCAATTGATAATTCTTCGATATCCGGAATCAGATCTTATTTATTAGATTGTAAAGTTTTTTAAATGGTCTGCTCCGTTAATATGCAAATTAGAGCGAATAAATTAAAAGCATAGTTATCAAACAATAGACATTCATTAAACAATATGCTATGAGTCATACTTCCTCTAACTCCAACATGTTACCATGATAATTAGCATAAAAAGTTACGTGTTTATACATAAAGCTATAAAAAGTATACTCGTATATAAATTTAAAACTTAGTTCATTATTGTATAGCGAATAGTAGCATTTTTCTTATTTTCATAAAATATCAGGTTAATTCTTTACTTTAGGCGTTAATCTACGTATTAACTGAAAGAGGCTTTCGGTTTGTTCGACTTAATTTGAGTAAACGGCTGGGGTTCGGGTATCAAATTAATAGATGCTGCAGCTGAAGAGAGATTTGAGAAAGGTGCAACGGCTCAGGCGCGGCCAAGTGACAAAGTACAATGTTAAGTCTACGGGACAAACATTCGGGGTCCCACCTCCCGTTAATTTTATCTCGAGCAATTTTTTGTGTTTTGCAGTTTCATCATTATAAATATCGAGGTCAAGATGTGTTCATTTTAATTACTATGGCTATTGTTTTTAATCATCTTCTCCCGACTCAACTTTACCAATCTCCACCCCTAAAAAGCCGGAGCAACTCCAGCTACTGTACATGCAGCCAGTTGCTCTGTAAAATGAATATTGTTTAATTTAAAATAGCTCTTTAAAACTATAAAAATACGAATAAAAATTAAATAATTTTATAAAACTATTTCCAACTGTGTTGTTGTGTAACAAGTAGTAACACTTTACTTATTTATGTAGGCATATTTTACAATAATACATGGAGTAAATCGTATAATAAAGGCATTAATTACTCCTTAAAATATAAAATTTTTAATAATAATATATAGTTTTACGAAAAAATTAAATAAATATATTAAACTTTAAAGTTGGTTCATTTATTGTGTAACGAATGGCAACATCACTTATTTATATAGGCATATTTCCAGTAAAATGTCAAGTAAATTCTTTACTAAAGACTTTAATTGTTCTTTAAAATTAATATGCCAAAGGTTAAAGGAATTATATGGCTCATTGATTCTTTAAATCTTTCGCTGGCTTTGTCTTCAGAGCTGTGATCGGTTGGCAAAGGATCTTGAGTTTTGATTGACGTTGACCTTCTGCTGTCTCAAACACTCAATTAGCTAAAAGTTGATACGACCTTGAGTTAAAATGAGCTAGAAAGATAAATAAAAAAATGCTTCCGAAATTTATAGACTGTCTTCTTCCAATTTAAGATATTCATTACTTCGTATTTCTACTTTCTTTAACCCGAATGCAACTTAAAGCATGTGCAAGTATCCCTTACGCTTTTAACTACGTAAAGAATATTTCTAAATCTAATTTATTAAAGCTGATTAATTAACAGCAAGATAATTAATTGATTAATATCAAATTCGCCATAATGGTTGTTCGTGTTATCGCTTTTTAATTTATAAAATTTATTTTTAAAATGTAGGCCTAATTATTTTAAATATTAACATCTTAAATTTATTATTTTCAGCTTCTTTGATGCAATAATAATTCATAAAATATTTATAAATATAAAAATATTACAAACAATTAATTATAATGTGTCTAAACTTAAGGGTTGGTAGTGCATAGATCATTTGAATGAAAATACAGTAAAACCTGTGTAAAACGGAATCGGGCGGTACTAGCTTGGCAGGTTTTACCGTATAACCATTTAATACAGTTACGCTTAATCTTTCTTAACGTTTAAACGGGAAATTCATTAATTTGTATATATTGTTAACCATATTTTACTGTATCTGGTTTCTCGCGAATGATTTTACTGTTGTCTCCGAATACGTATGTTCTGACATCGTATTCTAAAACAAAGAACACATTCATCAAGGATGAAGTGATGAAAGACATACCGAGGTGTCAACTGCCAAGTTACTCTTCATAGATTGATCTTGTTAAGAATTTTTTGTACTAATCTATTCAGTTTTAATTGGGACATGTATGCGAGTTTATCCTTCATTTTTTGAAACCTTCTAGCGATTACTCCCCGAAATAAACTAGAAAAACGGACCTAAACAATATTTATGATAAAATATTGCAAAAATTTCGTTTCTTGAACTTACATTACATTAAATTATATGAAATTTAGAAGACAGAACAAGCAAAATTTCCTGTAAATAAGAAAAAATAAGCGTAGGATAAAGTTATTAATTATGTATGATAATTAATTTGCTAGCGATTAATTTTCCATGGCTAGGAGTTGTAATAACTCAGTGATACAAATTTTTCATGGTTGTTTGTCTCTTAAATTTCGGAAGCATTACAGACCACACACAAAGTTCTTAGAATAAATGTACTTCCTCCATTTTCTGGCTGCCAGAAAGGATATTCGCTGATCATCACTAATTATTCTGTTATATTTTTATCGTAAGTTGTCATTTAAAATTTATTCCGTGAGTTGATATTTTAAATTAAACTTTTAATTTTCAGTAATTAGAAAATATAAGATGATAGACTGAGATATAAAATAAACACGAGAAGAAATATTTAAAAAGTAAGCTAATATATAAGACTTTCTTAGTCATTTTCTTCGTGAGATAACAGGAAAATTTGTAGTTCGGTTATTTGACTATTAAACTTTTATATATAAAGTATTACATTTTACTACCTTTATATATGCAGATACAACTTGTTAGATTTGTCTACTTTATTTGAGATGAAGAAAATGTATAATTCAAAAGTTTTATTTATCAATACATGAATCAGAGAATTAGAATAAAGAATATGTTTAATGTGGAATTCGAATGGAATTTATGTTCAGATTTAGTTCAAACTTTGCATAAATTGGAAGGTAAATTCGTGAGTTAAATATATATTCCACCATCAAGTTCTTTTCTTGTTTTTTTTACTCGAGTAAGCACACGATTTACACAAAACAATTTATACTTTCAGACTTTTAATGCATTTATTTAAAGTTTATGAAGATATAACGCTGCAATTCGAATGAGATAAGATGTAGTGGCCCGTTATAGCTTCACGGGGCCCAGCAAGTTTGAATTAGGGGGCTCCGTGCCGTTCAGACATTTTTCTTTTTTGTTGGAGAAATATTTTCTTATAAAAGATTGGTTTTGGGACCGCATGCAATTTCCCTTTTTGCCCACAGGATAACGCGTAACTGATAAGATGACAATTTGGTCAGTTATAAATGTGGCACCGTCTCCGAAAGGCATAAAAATATATAAATAAAATAAATAAAAACAGATTTTTTCTGCCATTTATAAGAAACTTTATCTCAATTTTGTATAAAAGATTAAATTTTGAACTTGTCTCTGAGTGAAACCTTATTGGTACCTCTGCTATCTTAGGATGGAGGATTCGAGATACTTTTGCAGAATTCAAATAGTTGCTTTGCAGTATACGAATCGTTAATCAATATTATATAATTATTTTATTCACAAAACTCTAAATATCTAGAAAACTCTTATCATCTTTATTATTCTTATCATATTGTGCTGTACGTATTGATACACACCATGCATTAACTTATTGGATGGAAGAAAAGAAAATTATCTTAATTGTAAAAATATAATTAAAAAATTTTAAAAATAATTTAGGATAAATATCCCATAAAAGGTAATTAATTTTTATTATAAATTGTTTTATACAATTATTTAGTCTATTTATATTCGTTCAATGTAATTCATCTGTACACTGAGATTAGAATATGATTAAGACAAATTTTAAATTAGTTTCTATAAAATAAGACTTTGTATTATAATATGATGACATTGTTTAATTCTTTAATATCGCAGACATTTTGGAATAATATTTAAAGTTTAAATTAGGAAAACAGGTAGGAGAAGCAGACATCGTGTGAATTCACCTGTAAAAATTCTTTATACTTTTTCTTATATACACAGTATATTCGAAAAATAATTATAATTTAATATTATTCTATGGTAAAATAAAACCGGTTTCTGCCATTATATCCATGTTAATCCCTTCCATTTCAGATTTTGCGACCTTGATACGATGGGTCAGTGACAGCTCAAAAAGGGCAAGATGTCATCAGCCCTATTTAGCCACCACACCACGTAGCGAGTGAGCCCTACACTGTCACATATATCAAGCAAGCTTGCACGTGATCACTGCTTAATAATGCCATTTCCAAGCCAATAGCGAAAATGCTTAATTTTATAAAGGCTTTGATCGAAACAATGGCGGTTGGCTTCAAAAGAATCGCACATTTTGATAGCAACGTCTTGAGAAACAAGACTAGTAAATGGATGACTTTATTATAAAAGAATAGGAAAGATTGCTGGATGTATTAAATTATCTTCATTTAAATTTACGAGGTCGTTAAAAGTTAACAACTGGCATTGTTTACGTAAGTATTGAACTTCAGAAAAGGTACCTTGCTGTAATAGATCCTTACGTCGTTTATCAATTGGGTATTCATGTAGTCCTTCGAGCGTAAGATAAACTTGGAACCCGTCAGATTAAAGTTATCATCATTCTCGGGTGACATACGTCGGCAACTTTGAACTTAAGTACACATCATATGTTGTCACACCTGTTTATTTTCTACGCTCGAATCATAATTCTCCTTATGTAGCTTATTTTAAATTTATAATTAAATATTTAATTATCTATAAGGGCATTATTAATATACCGAAATTTATTTTATTAAGTGAAAATAACCATACTTTTTTCCTTCTTCCTCCTCCCCTTCTCCGAGTTTTGCTCAAGGAAATGAATTTTATATTAAAATAAATTGATTTAATAGGAAATTTTTAAGGTTAGATACATAATATTAAACGTGGAAAACGTGTTCTCGTGTGATTAAAATGCCATTATGATATCAAATGTAAGAGTATTAAGTAGGAGAAATCGTTGCATGCATAAGTGATGCTACACGGCTATAGGCAATTTAAGCAGCATCATAATTCAATCCTTTATCAGTTCTTAAAAGCAGATTTGTATACTTTTAATACCTTTTCAAAAGGTACATTTGCACTATGTCCATTTTTTAATTCCCCAATTGAAACAGAAAACTATAAACATATTCATTTTGAATTTGAATTTAGAAAATGTTAAATGAAGAAAGATCAGATAAAAATGGAAATTAATATATTAGAATATCAAAGTTTTGAAACTTAAGATAAATGATTTTATCCTTCAAAAACAGGTCAAGATTTTATTCATTAGTTGGTGGGTACTATGCCCTAGCTTAATTAATAATTTCACTGCTTAAAAAATATGGAAAGAAAGTAGGTCTAACTGGTCAAACAGATAGCAGACACAGCGTTAACACCCCGCTGATCCACCTCCTCTTTCTGCTTTATGATGGACACATCATTTGATTCTACTCCTCCTGTTACTTTAACATAGAACCAGGCACACCTTGGTAGATTTAATATAGGTCATTGGAGAAATCAAGGATAATTACTCATTATCGTTTCTACTTTATGTTATATAAAAATATTTAATATATAACTTATATAGAAGATAATTAAATTATTTCACACACTTTTTCATTCGGATTATTTACCAGCCATTAGGACAATTTAATGGTGGCATATATGTCAAAGCATTCTGTCACAGTTGTTCTATGGATTAACTAGGTATGTTTATACAACGCCCCAAACCCACACTCGATGCTGTCGCAAGATACGCCTCGTTTACCTGGCGCATTACTCAGGTACGCCCGAACGAACACCTGTTAGAAAATTGAAGCACCTGTGCTCTTATACAGGTAAAATACTATATAAACACCGGATATTCTTCACATTTTCTGTAAGAAGAATAGCGTAATTATAATAAATGTAATCATTTTTTAATATTAATTAGCAATAATGGGGTGGAAACCAACTTAAAAGAGTCAGAAAAACTAAACATTAATTAATTATTTCAAAGAAAAATATTCATATATTTGTCAATCTTAAGCTTAAATATGAAATAAAAATTTAAATAAAATATTTTATTATAAAAAGAAAACAATATAAACAATTTCCGCAATTTTAATTAAGCGAGAAACTGTTATTATATTAGAAATTAAAAAAATATTGTTTTAAACGAAATTAATTACAATTTATTCTAATTTCTTTATGGAAAATTTGTAAGAATTGTAACAGATGGAAAAGCAAAATATTTGATTAAAGGTATAAAAACAAACCTCAACATCACTTAACGATTCGTCATTTTGTGTAATTAATGATTTTCGTTCATTGCTTAAAGACAAGTTTCCGCTTCGAGCAGGCTCTCTTTTTAACACAGAAAATCGCCCCTTTCCGAACGATTTTCCGTTTAGGCAGGTTTTCTTCTTATTCAGGTTTTACTGTATAAATGCTATTCCCATGGCCAAAGTTATTTCGTTATTTGGAAAAGAATAATCAGAAAACGGACAATTTTTCCCCTCTGATGGGGCCCCTTAAAACTCATGGACTCGGTTGCAACCCCCCTCTCGTAGGGCCCGCTTCTATGATAAAAAGGGCTAAATAAACAGATAATTTTTTCAAAAAAACTGTTTAAATCTTTATCTAAATTTTCCAAATTTTATTTTATAATTTATTAAGGGGAAAAAAGGTTTTGCTCTTAATAAATTGATAAGAATGAGCGCACCTGGTTATCTTATTCCCAAATTAGTTAGCATTAAAGATGCGTGTTACGCGCGACTAGTTTAAACGTTAGAAGATTGGTATGTGTCTGTCTGTCTGTCTAGCGGGCGATTGAATTTAAAACCCCCACCTCATTATTTGAACATCGAATTGATATGTAAATATTTCAAAGACTAGCGCAAACAACTTTTTCAAATACTTATGACGATATAACGAGCTGGAACACGTCATGCGTAACGCTCTTTAAAGTGAACTCTCGCTCGACCCCTTCAGGAAGTGAGGAGTGAATGTAATGCAATATATGATGAACATTAAGGAATATTTATAATGCTTCACTTACCTAATTTACGAGAAGAAAATGTGTTTAGTTCGGCCATAAAATTCTAATGAAGGCCTTAATTATAATTAATATTGTTTAAGGAGTGTATTCTAATTAGTTATAAACAGAGGAATGCCTTCTGTCTTTCTATTGTTTTTCCGCTCAATTTATTTACCAGTAATTAAAAATTTTGCCATTTATATAATTTATTTAACTATTTATTGTAATTAAAATGTATAAAATAAATTAAATTTAAAGAGTATCGTGATTAGAAGTGATACAATGGCGACTATATTATTTCAGGTGTCACGCTTAGGGATTAAATTGACACAAAGCCAACTATTGGCAACCCTCAACCATTTGAAGAACTCTTATGTCAGCAGTTGCGGAAGACACACACTAACAAGACTCACGCGACAGCACCATTAAACAGTAACGCTGTTATCAATTAGAAACACATGTTGACTATTTACTCGCAATCTTCGCCATTTTCTGCCTCCTCTTAACTATTTTACAAACATCCGAGCCCACAATTAAATACATTCGTATTAAAAAGAAATTAAATTCGCTAGTGTTCCCGTATAAAATTTAATATTTTTAAACGTTTTCTGTAGGAAATTTTAAGGAAAGAATAAAAATAAAAAGCACTTTTTCCTATCAAAGCGCGCATTGAATTCTAAGGCAGTTTTCTCTGACTGATAAAGACATATAAATGCGTTTCAGGTCCTTATCTTTCTTTCTAAATTTCAGGACCCTCAAAAAGGAGGATGTGTACACGTTCCTTCTCCCGCTTTTTCGCTATTTTATGACCTTTGACGTTCCGATAATAACTAGAAATAGTAACATGGATTTACTTCTTACACGTTTCTAATCGTTTAATTTACGATTTTATAGCTTTTTTCGTTTTTAACCATTAATTAACGTAATATAATAATTAAATTTCGTAAATAAGACTTAACCTTTAACTTATCCCTTCATTTACATTTAATTAAGAGAAAGTAATAAAAGGAATCCTTAAATTAAAATTAAACGCCTCATTCTATTAAAAATGCTTAAAAAATTAAATACAATTTATATTTAATTATGAATTAATTTTACTTTGATAAAAAGAAGAATTAAATTCTCACTTTTTTTTTAAATTTGAATTTCTTTCAAGAACTTTTTTTATTGAAGTGTTTAATATTTATGAAATGAGTGAAAAATAATTTCACTTTATCTGTTTACAACATTTCATTCTGAATTACGTTTCACATGTAATTAATTTTATTACTTACACCTGTTACCTTTATTAAGAATATTACATTTTGATAAACGCATTACGTAAATAACCGGAATTAAACAGTTAAAAATATTCATTTTTATGCTAAATTATAAATTATAACTAAAGAAAATCATTTCTGTCATCATTATAATAATAACTTAATTAATTAAATTATTAGGAATTTAAAATTTTAAAGGAGAATAATGATAATTTTCATCGACATACGCTGTACTACTTTCCAACCTGTAGATCGCGGCTTACGAGGATTTTTTGCTCATTTAATGGCTTTTTGGTAATTAAAACAAAAGGGTAAAAGTATTTTATTTGTTGATTATAATTATACAGGTTTTACTACCTGTCTAAAACGGAACCCGAGTACGACGGAAACCTTCCTAAACGGAAAAAATTCTTCGGACGGAAGAAATTTTCTGTTAAAAAAACCTGTTCAAAACGGAAACCTGCCATTCCGGTTTACACAGGTTTTACTGTTATTTAATAAAAGTGCAATTTAAAATGAATGTAACTTTATATTCATAGAAAGTATTTATAAAAATACAGTTTAAAAGTATTTACGTGTTTTTATTTTTTTAACTTCTCCAATGTTTAAAGGAGATCAAGGTCGAGCGTACTTTATAGCCTCACTTAGAATAGGCCATGCAACAATTTATTTAACCTTTATCAATCACTTGTATTTTTAAAAGTACAGTAAAACCTGTCTAAACAAAGAAATGCATTAAAACTCGTGTACCGAATATTTTCCCGATTTGGCAGGTTTCCGTTTTGAACAGGATTTTTTTAACATAAAAAAATGGCTCCGTTTAGGCAGGTTTTACTGTAATTTAAATATAGGCTATACGTATATTAACTTCCCGTTGTTAACAATTACGTATTTTAAAATTATATTTCGAATGCGCGCACGAGTGCAGGAACATTTTAAAAGTCTGTCTGGCTGTTCGGAGGGAAGGAAGAGGAGAAACGCATTTTGACGACTCATCTAACTTCTAACTTTGACGTCAACAGACTGGTCTAGAGATACACAAGATAGAGAGGTGACAGACGGGATTTAGTATCCAGTTGTACCCATATTTAGACTAGAGCTATCTATAGAAAGTACAGAATGCGAGATACTTTCCCTTCTATGCTGCGCTACTGGCCAATCTGTACCAACGAAATTACGATGTTTCTTAACATAGTATAGGCCTTTATCTATACTGTTATGCAAGAATTATCTAATATTATGCAATGTAATTCCTACAGAAAACTACATATTTAGCAATTATTCTACTTATTCTATATTATTTTAAGTTCTATCCTTTATAATCTATACGTTTAATTATAGATGTAATTAAAGATTTAATTATTAATTCTATTTAATTATACTTTTAATTATAATTTAATAGTTTAATTTAGACACCAAAGCACATAATAATTAAATTATTTTTATATTCTATTTATTGATTAATTAAGTATAAATTTATACAGCAGCGCATTATAGCTGGGTGGGGCCCGGGCAAATTTAAATTACAGGGCCCCGTCTACGGTGTCGATTTCGGACATTTTTTCCAGGGAAATTTTTTGGGGAAATATTTTCTTATAAAATATTGATTTAGAGCCCCTGTTGTTGGGGGTTCCGGGCAATTTCCCCCTTTTTTGCCCATAGGATAACGCGCCAATGGAGTTATATAATTTTAACATGTAATTTAAAACATATTTTAAATATGTAACATGTAAAAGAATAATTAATTGAGTTTTTTACATTATTCTAATAATAATGTCAACCTATTATAAAGAGACATTAGCCACTTTATGCAAATATTTGTTATCTGTTTAGCCAACGTGAGCAAAATTTTATGATCACCTAATATGCCATTGAACTCAGATTTATTAATGCGCTTGTGCCCAGATGTAAAGTCTAAATACTAGAAAATAAACGTTAAAGAGTCAACACTCTTTAAGTATCAGTAAAGCCACTCTCTTAAAGAAAACAAGACATAAAGTCGGCCGTGTAAATATTGAAATG
Source organism: Centruroides sculpturatus (assembly GCF_000671375.1). NCBI lineage: Eukaryota > Metazoa > Arthropoda > Arachnida > Scorpiones > Buthidae > Centruroides > Centruroides sculpturatus. The sequence goes on along the minus strand of NW_019384535.1, from coordinate 1,250,790 downwards.
ACCTTACTCGTTCTGTCTAACCATCGACGCCTTAAAATTTAATAACCTGTTAAAAATTAAACTGAAAATTTATAGCACTTTCATTTATATGATAATAAAATTACAAAATCATATATAAATTAAGAATTTTCTAAGATATAATAAGTTTATTTATTAAAATATTCTAAAATAAATTATGTAAATATGATTAATAATAATAACAATAATGGCACTTACTTAATTAATATTAAATTTTGGAAATTTCTAATTAAAAAAAAATGATTATATTCACTGGTTATTAAACGAAATTTTAACTCGTAAAGTGAAAAACTTAAGGTCATGAACCGTAGTTCTATGTTTTACATCACGACTCATTGTATTCTAATCCACATTAAAAAAACAGATCCGGGACGAATCGGACAGACTTAAAAATCAAACAAGACTACTCGCTTTCTAGCATTTTTTCTTCATAATAAAATTTCCTCCAACATACGGGGGTTCGTCTAAGAATTTTGCTAAATTTTACACTAAACCGTATATAAATGTCTATTTTCATCCGAATTTTTAAGATTTTAGGCTCTCGAGCTTATTAATTCTTCTTTTCTTGCTGAAAAATTCATTAAAAAGCATACAGAATTAAACAAAATTTAAATATTTTAATTAATTTGTGGAAAATCTAAAAAAATCTATAATCGAACTTTTTTAGTTAATTAAATAATGATGAATTGTAAAGAGTTTAGTGCGAGTCTGATGGTAATTTGACAACAATTTTCAAACCTACTTGCCAAGTAATAAAACGTTTACTGTACAATTAGACATAAAATGTCATGTCCTATACAAATTAGTTACCATCAGCCTAATCTAGGAATAAACATTGTGTTAAGTTTCATTAAAAGAAACTAGGATTAGAAAGATTTCCAACTTCAGAAGATTTAAGTATTTTATCAGCCATTCTTAAGACAATTATTGTAAGAAATAATAAAAATATAAATGTAGAAAACAATTTTGCTCTATATTATGAATGTATCGTAATTAAAATGGCATACAAAATTGAGATAATCCGATTTTTGTGTAGAGTTTAGGTACAGAAGAACCTGCAAAGTTCATAGAAAAGCTATTAGTAAATCAAAAATTTCATTCATTTAGCACGTAGTTTTCCAGAAATATTGAATAAAGACAGCCAAATCATGTATTTATCTCTAAAAATAAAAATGTGCCTTACTATTTTATCGTATTTTATATAATTTTAATTAATTTAAACAATATAATATTTTAGAGTAATTTTATAAATAAAAAATAACAATAAAGATTATTACTTAATTCAATAATTGTGAAGCTATATTCAATAATTGAATGATATTTGCAAAAGGAAATGATCATATTTACTTATATTTTTTTTCTCGGTGTAACACGTTTTTCTCATCTCTTAGGACAGTGGGGCGATGGTGAAAAAAGATAATGTAGAGGTACTGATGTCAACGAAGAATCCAGTTTTTAAATCTCCTTGAACACGCCCGATGTAGTTGCACCTGCTTTACCTACTGCTTGGTTATCAATGCGATGAGGTGTGGGTGCCAAAGCAATTGTGTGTAAAAATGTCTCCAACAGATAATTACACGTCTTTACATAACATGCCTATTGAGAATGTTATTTAATGCGGATCTCCAGGTGTAATATTACTGTTAAAAGATTCCGAATTTCTGACCTTCGGCTTTCGTGGAGTTTTATGAACCTGGATTAGTAGGAAAATAAATGTGGATAAGAAGCTTTATATAATCTACGGGCGTGACTCCTATACGTTTTAAGTGTAAAATTGTGTAAGTAATTGTGAAACAAATCTACTGTATTTTCGTGAATGAAGAGTCGACAGAATTTTAAAGAAGTCTAGCAGCATAAAAATAACTGATAAATTTCCTTGGGGTGACAAGTAGCCTATGTACGTGAGGCCTGGAAAAAAAATAAAAAAATAATCGGATATCGTTCAGTGAACCATACAACGTCAAAGAAATAGATAGTTGTGTATATATATGTTGTGTCTAAATAGATAGAAGAGTTTTTCAAACCTCACTTTTTTCTGATTTGTTTGACGTATAGCTCAGTCTTACCATAAGAAGGTAAAAAAATCGTTCTTACTTCCGAATGTTGTATATCACACGAATTATTCTTCGAGGGAGGTCTTTTTTCCTTTTCACATGTTAATAGGTAAGATGAGATACTATAGTCTTGCCCCTTTCATACAAATAAATGATTCATTTCCTTATAAGAATGATCTTATAACCTTCAGGTATAACATGGTTGAATCGTTGAGAAGTTCTTTACTATGCTAGACTAAATGTACTCCTACGTAAAAATGCCTACGAGCCTACAATTAACTCTAAAAACCAGAAGAGAACTTGTTATCTTGATAAATTTACTCAGCACTTTGAAAAATAATGGAAAATTTTCGAGTTCATTTACCAGCATTTAATAAATCTTTTGAATCTGAAAGTGTTTTTCAATTCATGGGTCATGATATATTAAGTGATCTTTTCTTAGTTAATCGAAAATTTAAATAACACCGTTGATTACTATGCAGGTGCAAAAGTGTAGATTCTCGTTAATAAATAGATTCATTACAAATGATTATAGATTGAACATCATTCGTCTTATGAGAATAAATACCTTAGGCCATGAATTTTCTGCTTCAAGGGACAATTGCTCTTAATAACAAATGGGTATTAGTTAACACATAAGAGAAAAATATTTCTAAAGCTAATAAACGCGAGTAAACATGTTTTTAAATTTATTAAAAACATTCTATATGCTTTAATACATCATAAATATGACTATTTGGAGAAGACAGCTCTTATTTAGAGCACGTCTTTTAATATTTCATCTATAAATTACTTAATAATTTCTTCCTTATTGATGCCAAATAAGAGGATTTTAATCGTAAACCCATTACGCCAAATCTATTTAAATTTTATTAAATTATTAACCTATATATATATATATATATATACTAGAAGATACACCCATAACTGCCCGACTTAAAATAGCCAAACTTTTAAATACGATTTTAATATTAATGTTTGTCTTTATTACATTTAGCTCAGAACACAACAGATCTCTACAGTGCACAATTATGAAATTACTTACAAATTTTTCAATAAAATATGATAAAACAGGATTTGTAGGAAAATATATAATTAAAATAAAACATATTTCCTGGAAGAAAAAAAAACTAAATTCTATGACACTCTTAATCCAAATACAAACTTATCACAGATGTAATGATATAGCAGTGCCACAAATGTACTCGTGTATAAATGGCTAGAAATAAGTGAGGAAGGTTTTGTATTGATCAAAATCTATAAAAATGTAAATTCAAAAATGTGAATGTGATTACTTACTTAATAATCAAAATCCAATAATGACCGTCTTGACCTAATTTTTAGAGGTCAAGCAGTCTAACTTCTCAATCATAATAAACATAATAAAAATTAAATTACAAAATTCTACAAACTGGAATAAGAATTGATTTATTTTTATAGGTAGCCAAACTTATTAAAAATTGTTAAGACAACAATTTTTTTTCTATATACAGTAGATCCCCCTATAAAATCGTTTCCTATAGTTATGATTCCTATAAAAATTGTGGCAGTATCCGTAAACAACGGTAAAAATAACTCCTATAATACGTAAAACGTCATCGGGCAGCCGAACTACTTTCCCGCCNTTGCATCTTTCTTTGAGACGGTATCGGTGGAATTTTTTGGAAGATTCTCTCCAGGCATAAGCGTCTGCTTTTCGAAAACTAGTCTGCCTATATAATGTACATTTTCATGCGATTAACAATTCTCACAAAGCGCATCAATGCATGTTAGCAAGTGTTTTTATTCATGCGCTTAAACAATACATCAGACACTTTTTATTCCAAATCTTTTATATAAAAGTCTACAATAACTTTACCGACATTATTCAAATTTTAAAAATCATTCAAATTTATTCAATCTAACCTAAATTTAAAGGCTTATAAACGTTAAAAAACGGTAAAATGGAGCAATATTCAATACGCAAAGAAGACTTAAAAAAATAGGAAAAAATAAACTTTAAACGAATTAAAGTTAAATCTGAGGATCTTTATTAATTTCTACACAAAACGTAAAGGCCATAATATAAAATTCAGACTTTTTCCGAATGAATTTTTAATTATAAAAATGATGAACAATTTATATAATTTGTGTTTCTGAACTATAAAACAAAACAACAGGCGATTACTTTTAAATTTATGACATATATTTTGCAGTAGTTTTTAAGCAATAACAACCATAAATGCTGATTTAGTATCTATTAATCAATTTTTTTCCTCTTACGAAAAATTTATGAGTTATTTACGTTTGTTTTTCAATAAGAAAATTAATTCTTTTTTTCTATAAATTGACTAGAGAATAAAGTAACTTTTTTAGGTATAAAATGCTTAAAGCTCCATTCTCTTACATAATTCGAAAAATAGTTTTTGAATTTATTTATACCTTTTTTAAAGGATAAATCTCGATATACAAGTAGATCTATTTTTAAAGTTTAGTATAATTTTCATTTAAAAAATAATTTACTACATTTTAATTACAATTAAACAATAAAAATATTTGGAAAATCCAACTTGTTTGATTGTCACGCAATAATATAAATTAATTACACTTAACAATCAACAATGACTAATTTTTTAATATTTTCTAATAATTTACATTTTATTTTGTTCTACTCTACATACAGAGTGGCGCAAAATTCGGTTAACCGGGTTTCGTTTTGAGTTTCGGGCACAGTTGTCAACTGCATTTTCGCTTTTTTAAACCAAAATTTGTACAGGAATGTACTAATTCTGATTCAAAATAAGCGAGGAACTTAATCTTTAACACGGTTAACTAACTTTTAGGCCACCCTGTATTTTTTCCTCTCTCTGCATATATAAACTTGCCACTCCACTGCTTTTTGCTAATTTATTCTAATGTATAATGACCCGAAAGAAACAGCAGCGCTGATAGTAAAAATCAAACTAGTATGTTATATGCATATATATATTTATATATAATAGAAGCGAAAGAGCATTAAAGTGCATTTTTTTCTTTGTTTACAGTATATATTGTATAATGTAATGCGGGATTTCTGGCACGATCGCATTCCAAAACTTATACCAGGAATTCTGATTTAATATTCATTGTCTTCTCGATATAAATGCATTTTGTAAACCTTATTTTTATATTATTTTTTTAAATATAATAATTCAAATCTTGAAAAATAATTGTAAATTTTTCGCATATTTTAACATGAAAATTAACTTTTTTATGTTAAAATTTTATGAGCTAAATCTGGAATTTAATTATTTAATTAGTTTTAAATTGACTTTTAGCGTTTTATATAATTATATTTTATACTTTACTAGTTAGGCCTACTTCTACTACTTTTATTTTACTATTTTACTTGAAAGTTGATCAACATATTTTGTAATTTTTAATTAATTTTATTATTATTATTAAATTTTATAGATTTATTTATATGTTTTTATATTATTAATAGAATATTTGGAAACACGCAGAAAAGTTCTTATTTCTGAAAAAAATATTATATACGAGTAAACTATTTTTAATTATAAAAGAAGAAATTTTATAATAGAAAAATGAATTAAATTAAATTTGAGGTGCATTTAAGAGAGGGAGATAGACTTTATACCTTGTGTAATGCTAATTATAAGAGACATTAGTTTAAAAAGTCTAGTAATTTTTTATAAGTTTAACAAATTTTACGATTACTTTGGGTTACAAAGCGTGGCCATTTCACTTGGCTTAGGTTCAAAGATATTTATTTTACCATTAACCACTGGCGATTGTCATTCAAAAGTTCTATAGTAAACAAACTTTGGCATAATGACAAGAACAGTTTTGAATGCTGCTGTTAACAGTTGGGTTAAAGCGAATTTCTTTACGAATATTTGCTAGACATCTACAGATGCTTATCTGTAATTGGCGGCGGAGCAAAGAGATTCCTTTCGGTTTAGAAAGACTCGACAATTATTGAAATAAATAACGTATAATATACAATTATTTCATTAAAACTAGTCGATAGAAAAGACTAACATTTTAATTTTAAAAAATTATGAAAAATCTGGACACTTTCCTCGATATAACGTATAATCTAATCTCCCGACTTCTGTGATAAATGCTCGAGTTTTAATGCAATTTATAGATTATTTTGTAAAAGAAAACTGTATTTTAAAACAAGGAAACATAAAATCAGAATAAAAATAGAAATTTAATTAAAAGATAATTCAAACAAAATTTGATTTCTCTTGAGTAAATGTCTGGGTTTAAACATTAAAAATTGCTATTTATTGTTCGGTTTTCTGCAAGATTTATGATTTATTTAATGTATTTAAGGAAATCATATAGCCTATATCGCCGTTATCTAAGAAAAAATATAGCCTTGTTATATCTAAGTTAGACGAGCCAATAGGGAAGATTTAATTTAAACTGCAAGATTTACATTCATCCTGGATGCTGCTTTTTGCTGATTTCACGAATTCGCATTATCTAAAAAAATAAAATGTAATATTAAACTAAATCATTTTCTAAATTGTTCCTTCTAAAATTTGTAATTTTTGCAATGACAAATTAATATGAAAAATTCAGCATTAATTTTCCAATTTATCAGCATTTAAGGATATAAAAATATAGTATCTAATGAAAATTATTGTAAAATACTGTAATTAAATATACAGCGAAGCAAATGTCTTTTAATATTTTTATTTTTAAAATTGAAAATTCGTTTAAACTGTAAATTATTTAAGAAAATTATTATTTTATAAATAAGTAAATAAATAATAATAATAATTTCGAACAATTACGTATATACGCAAGAACAATAATAAACAATTGATTTTATCTCATAAGCATGAAATTATTGTTTGAAAATCTCAAGAGAAAGATCACTTTAAACCATTTATAAATCATTATTTAAAAATAAAATTTACGATAAAAAAAACACACACACAAAAGTTAATTTTTCTAAAGTTTATTTACCTATTAACTAACAATAAAGATCATTTCTCTCACATTTTTCAATGCGGAAATAGTTTCTCTTTTTCCTATTCACCCCTTTTGTATATAGAATTTCATGCGTGCTATTAAAATAATTCCCTGTTGAAACCAAGGGCATAGTGCCGGTTTACAGGTTACTGTAAACACAGTACGTAGAAGGCCTTCGGTACAATGTACCATAAATTATCTCTACATCCCTAATTGTACATTACTGACAAAACTGCCAACTTCTGTAACAGAACTATAATCATCGGGGACACATATCTGCGTAGATTTCCTGAATTAAACTAATTAAACAATATTTAAATAAAACGTATAGAGTATGTGGAACGAGGAACCGATTAAAAAGATTTTTTTTTAATTTATTTATTCATTTAATAAGGATTTCAATAGAAAACAATATTTTGAATTGTCAAAGCAATCAATTTAGGTCAGTTCTTCTACAAGAAAAAATTATATGTGGAAAGTTTTGAAGTGTTTGGTTATTTTATTCCCACGCATTGAGTTTCAATATGTTAAGAAACAATAGTTTTATTCTGTAGCGTGCAGAAATGTGTTCAAATTGTAAAAGGTCACACCCATGTTGAAAGAGGTGGAGTCATCAACGAGGTAGGCGGTATGCCTCAAGGAATAATCCGTTGTTAATAAGTCAAAAAGAGGAAGTTTAAAAGAACGGAAGAAAAAATTTCTCCCCCTTTCTTAAAAAGAAGGGGAAAAAATGATAATTCATTATTTTGAATGCGAATCACCTTTTGTTATAAACTGTGATGATGCTTCATAACTGAACACGAACTCCACAGATTTCTCATCTAATTTAGAAACTTTATAGGAAATAAACATTAAAGTATATCTAATTCGGTCAATTTTTTAATAAAAACTGCGCTTTAAGAATTATGTTAATATGTAGTTAGGCTCGATTAAATTACAGACGCCCAAAAATCAGTTAACGATTGTAAAAATTAAATTGCGAGATTATTAAAATACTTGGATTTTAAATTATATTTTAAATCCTGTTTGTACAAATTCCGTAAAAGAAAAATACGTATACGATTCATATTCGCAAGTGTAGTAGGAACAAAAGGCGTTAACTAACTTTTAGGCCACCTTATATCTGTAAATTATGAAATAATAACCGAAGAGAGGTTAAAATTTCAAAGTAAAAAGATTTGAAATGAGTTTTAAACAATAAGTTGAAGAGATTACATCAAAGAGACGTCCCTATCTCGTAGGAAAACCACAAAATCCTATAATTTTGAAATATCAATTATAAGCATCGTGGGAGGATATAGAAGTGTTTTAATTAATTCATATTTGTTCGTTAAAAGAAGTAAAGTTAATGAAATTGAATTGAATTCTTACTTCAAAGTGTAGATGTTACCTTAACGAGCTTATCAAAATGCCAGATGTGAAGAACGTTAAACGAAAACTGTGTCCCATTAAAAAGTAAAGAGAAATAAATAATATTATAACTATAAAACTAATGCATATTTAATTTAGATGGATAATGATTAGATATATCTCTCTGTTAACAACCTTATTAGTTACATTGCTTAAAATATATATGATATGTAATTAAAATAAAGACAAGTTATCTAATTCTTATCATATGGAAGAGACAGAAACTTTTCTCTGTTCGTCTTAAACCATGGATAATTATATGATTTAAATATTAGATGAATAAATGAATGTATTTAGGTAATTATTGTTCAACTTTATGATACAATAATTAAATATTCACGAAATTAATTTTTAGGTTCATAAAATAACTGTTAAATTTTTATAACTGAACTAAAACAATAAATTAATAAATTTTTATTGTCGAAATTCTTTAAATTTACTACTCGAATATTCGCAAGCATTATGAGGTACAGAAGAGTAGAATAGAAAATTATATGTTATTAAATAATATAGTATAATAAGTACTTTTATTTAATTATTATATTTTAATTAAATAAATTAAATAGTATTAAGAAATGTAATGAGTCATTAGAACAAGTGAGAATTATTTTTCTAAAAAATATAATCTAAGAAGAATTTTCTCAGTCTTTATAAAAACAAGAACCATTGTATAATTTTATGCAGTGTTTCGTATTATTATAATGCATTCTATTAAGCTAATTCATTATAATTAATTTTGTTCATCGAAACTAATGGATACAGAAGTTATTTAATAAATTTAATAGATTTTTATGGTTATATTTCACTTTAGAATAATCATAAATGATTAATAAAATGCATAAAATCTAAAAGAAAAAAATATGATAATTGTGTTTACAATACATAAATTCGTTGTAACACAAGTAACCTGGCAAAATAAAAAATAAATACTGATAAAAATAAATGTCATTTTGTTATTTTAATTAATAAATATTGTTTGTTTTGAAATTCATTCTAACTACGTTATAATTTAGAAAAAAGAACTAAGATAAAGATTGGTGTCTAAAAGCATAATATTTTAACATTTCTCTGGATCAATTAAATAAAATAATCAACCAATCAATTCAATACATGAAATCAGAGATTTTCCTTTAAGAGAAACGAAGGTTATAGAGAAAAATACAACGTAAATTATATTTAAAAAATTACATTTTCAATCAAATGATACTTTTAAAAAAATGCTAAATTTTTATTAAGTTTATACATTTTCTAATGAAATTTCCAAGGAGACATCCTTATAATTTGAAAGAAAAATCATTTTGTCATCTAAGAAAAGACATTAAATCACTTAATGTATATTTAATTGACATTTTTTTAATTAAAAATAATTACTTATGAAACATATTTATACATATAATTACTAATAAAATCCAAAATCAATTTTTAATTGTATTTTTTTAGCAACTTTCATTCAAGTTTAATTGATTTTAGCAAAAATATTATTTATTTTTCATAATTTATTTCTTTAAATTGTTTTATTTTTATTTAGCTATTTTAAAATCTAATTATTATGAATATTATAATTCTTGAATAACCTTGAATTATAATCAAAAGATTGATATTTTAATATACTGTACATTAAATTCGATTATTTATTATTTAAATGAATTTTATTTTAATTAAATTTACTTAAATATAAAATACTTATTAAGATATTTTAAACACATACAAAGATTATAAGAAAATAACATAGCTCGCGATCTACCGGTTGGAGAATATTGTTCTAGTATTAAATTTGCTTGACTGCATTTGCGAATATGGAAACAAATGCAAAGAGTGACTGTATAGCTTCTTTATCTTAAGCAAGAATGAAGATTTGACTCTTATCAACTATTGTTTAGGCGATGCGTTGTGGTCTTTCTCTGAATCTGTCCTCCAATATATTTAAAATCCTAAATCTGCAATTTTCAGCAATGCAGAAATAATACATTAAACCTTAATAAATATACGCTATAAACTATCTCAAAACTTATTTAAAATATCTCCATTACATTTTTATATATATAATTAATTAATTAAACTATATAAATTGTATAATATATTATTTTTCTTTATAAAACTTTTAAGGAAGTTATATTTATTTTTGTATCATTTTATCTACTTCAATCTCTTTATAACACAATTAATAACACGTACAGAATTTAGAATATTATTTTTAAATAATATCAAATGACTAGAGTTATCTAAAATTACTACTTTATTTCTGTATATTCTGTGACTTATGACATTCGTTTTCTAAATGCGTACCGAGATCACGATGCGTGAAGATAAAATTTTTTTCAATGGGACAATATCAATTTTTATATACCTAAAAACTGGTTATATATATATGAAAGAAAAAATATTTACGAAGTTTCACAAATGCAGCCTTTTGATTAGGAAACGGAATGCTGAATGCTTGCTTTCTTTCACAGCTAACAATTCATCTTCCTCATCTCTCGACTTTACCTATTTATCTCCGCTTGCAGCTGTCTTCGGTAATACCAGTACCCATCACGGGTCAACTTAGCTCTATATATACTCAGCTAAGGCGAGAATTCCGTCATTAATACTGATTCTTTGTCGCTATTTGGACTAGATGAATTTAAGTTTTAGGTGTCTCGATGAGAAATGGTTCTTATCTGCTTTGTGTCTTCCATCGGATTTTTTCTTTTGTATCTTAGCCAGAGTTATTTGAGTCATTTTCCTTGACTTATTACTCTTATAATCAATTGATTTAATTAAAATAATAACTTCTCATTTTTTGGTATATTTTATACAGAAATGTGTACAGTTTTAACTAATTAACACGTGTTAATTTAGGCCAAATAACACGATTTATTCGTAATTTTCTGTGTATAAATATTGTTTAAAACATTTAATGTATTTTAAGAACGGTTATAAATTAATTAGATTTTTTAAGTTCATTTATAACGACATTTTTGACTTTTTTATGCTATTTTTTCTGTTCTTTTACGTGTTCTTTTATAGAACAAATGGCATTTCTCATCGTTAATCAAGGTTAATAAATTCAATCAGACTAAAAATGGTACATTTTATTTCATTTTTTATTGCTGTAATAGCTATTTCAGTAATTTAGTCGCATCTTTTCTGTAAATATCTCAATGTAAGGGTTCTTGGCAATCGACCACCAACACAGCTGAGTGAAAGATGCAGGTGATGTTCAATCCGGAGATGTCAAATTTAGTCGATGAGAAGGACAGTGACCCCTTCGTTTACTAAACTTTCCCCTAACTTGCCTCATTTAAAGAAATGATGCTTGAGGCCGCCAACGTTAAGATGTGATATCCGAAACAATGGATCGTTATCATCGTTGCTATCATATACAATTTGAGAGTTAGAGATTAGATTAGTTTGTGTATTACTGTAAAAGAGATTTTTCAAAAAAATATATATATGATTGAAGTTAAATACTTTGGCATGCAACAAAATAACCCTTATCCTTATATCAATTGAATTTTAAAATTACAGATGTCAAATTTTACTACTTTGATTAATGTATCTATAACTCGTGCATGACAGGAAGAGATATATTTTATTATTCTAGAAGAGAACTTCATCATTAAAGCAAACACCAAATAAAATTTAAATTGATGATCTGAAGAAATACGTGAAAAAATTCTTTTATCCATTACATTAAAATGTTTGAAGAATGTTTAAGAGTTATAAAAAAAAAAAAATTTCTGGCTATTGTAAAGAACGAAATTATTTCAACTAATTAGAATTATGCAGTTTTATAGTTAAGTAGTTTATTATTTGTACAATAGCTCTCGCACATTTTATTTTATATAATAAATTTACTGTGTTAATACGGAACGAGTTTCTTGTATAAATTCAAGAGTAATTTATATAATAATTATCTTATTGTAGAATTTTATGTATTTTTATAATGACGAGTGCATATTGCATACTATACATACAGTATTCAGCGTAATACTGTATTCGTGGGCACAATGGGGCAACGGAATACGCGCCCTCCCCTGGGATCGAGTAAAAAATTCCACAAATTATAAACGTAAAAGTGATTGAGATTTCTAACCTTACACCCTCGACCATGGAATTCTTTGTCTATCTCTTTGTATTGATGCAATATTGTATTCTACAATCTACTTGTGAAAAAAACCCCAAAAAATGAAAAAAATTTATTTGTCACCAAGCTCTGTCCCTCTGGAAAATTTTCTGAATCCATGACTGTACGTATACCCGGTAGATCGTAGATATTAGAAGGTCAAGTTTCCTTCAATAAAAAAATGTTTCCATTTTGCAAGATAAAATTGTGAATAACCCCATCTTATTACTATAAAAATATAAACTTCTCAGCTTTCACATTGATAAAACGATATTATTCATAATTTTACAGTTATATTAAATGCTTTATTATATAATTATATATAATTACTTTATTACTCGAGTATTACATACTTCTCTAATGGTGAGTATATTGTAATTNTTAATATATATATATATATATAGGTTAATATATATATAAGTTAATAAGTTTAAAACTACGTTAAGTAAAATAATTTTGAAGATTTATGAGAATTTTCAAAGTAATTATTTTTACAGAAGTCTCTACGCTTGCAGGATTTATTACTATAAACAATTAAATCTTTTATTTTAAGAAAATAAATGCAGAGAATTATTAATTAAGTAGGTTATATGCACACAGAGAGTGATTTTCTTTTTAATCTTGAAACTTGGCCAGAGAAGAAGAAAGTAAGACGAAACTTCTTTAAAGCGTAGGTTGAGCTATACACATAGAATCCGACAGCATCTCCTGTGACATTGGCGACTTAACTTTACGCTTTCATCTTCTATTTTTGTAGACCTGGATGTAACGCCATGTTTAAAAACAACCGCCATTATTTTTTTCCTTCCCTTCCATTTAATGAAATACATTAGGTAATTAATCAACCGTGCTTTGCATAGTTTTCCTGCTTAGTAAATCAAAGACACGATTTTATATCAATTCATCATTTACTTTTCTCTCTCTACAACTAAATTGCATTGCAACACGAAGCTACCGACGTATTCTAAGTACCACCCAAAAGTCATCAACAAGTGGGTCCTGTGTCACCTCTGTTATGTGTACGATCGGAACGGTCAAAAACATCATAGGCTAACCTTGAACCTTCGAGAGGACAAGCCTTCAGTATTTAGAGGTCATTTTCCATTGGCACGAGTCATGTGACCTAGCATTATGACGTCACTGGGTTAAAGAGGACGGCTTGCATCTTTCTTTGAGACGGTATCGGTGGAATTTTTTGGAAGATTCTCTCCAGGCATAAGCGTCTGCTTTTCGAAAACTAGTCTGCCTATATAATGTACATTTTCATGCGATTAACAATTCTCACAAAGCGCATCAATGCATGTTAGCAAGTGTTTTTATTCATGCGCTTAAACAATACATCAGACACTTTTTATTCCAAATCTTTTATATAAAAGTCTACAATAACTTTACCGACATTATTCAAATTTTAAAAATCATTCAAATTTATTCAATCTAACCTAAATTTAAAGGCTTATAAACGTTAAAAAACGGTAAAATGGAGCAATATTCAATACGCAAAGAAGACTTAAAAAAATAGGAAAAAATAAACTTTAAACGAATTAAAGTTAAATCTGAGGATCTTTATTAATTTCTACACAAAACGTAAAGGCCATAATATAAAATTCAGACTTTTTCCGAATGAATTTTTAATTATAAAAATGATGAACAATTTATATAATTTGTGTTTCTGAACTATAAAACAAAACAACAGGCGATTACTTTTAAATTTATGACATATATTTTGCAGTAGTTTTTAAGCAATAACAACCATAAATGCTGATTTAGTATCTATTAATCAATTTTTTTCCTCTTACGAAAAATTTATGAGTTATTTACGTTTGTTTTTCAATAAGAAAATTAATTCTTTTTTTCTATAAATTGACTAGAGAATAAAGTAACTTTTTTAGGTATAAAATGCTTAAAGCTCCATTCTCTTACATAATTCGAAAAATAGTTTTTGAATTTATTTATACCTTTTTTAAAGGATAAATCTCGATATACAAGTAGATCTATTTTTAAAGTTTAGTATAATTTTCATTTAAAAAATAATTTACTACATTTTAATTACAATTAAACAATAAAAATATTTGGAAAATCCAACTTGTTTGATTGTCACGCAATAATATAAATTAATTACACTTAACAATCAACAATGACTAATTTTTTAATATTTTCTAATAATTTACATTTTATTTTGTTCTACTCTACATACAGAGTGGCGCAAAATTCGGTTAACCGGGTTTCGTTTTGAGTTTCGGGCACAGTTGTCAACTGCATTTTCGCTTTTTTAAACCAAAATTTGTACAGGAATGTACTAATTCTGATTCAAAATAAGCGAGGAACTTAATCTTTAACACGGTTAACTAACTTTTAGGCCACCCTGTATTTTTTCCTCTCTCTGCATATATAAACTTGCCACTCCACTGCTTTTTGCTAATTTATTCTAATGTATAATGACCCGAAAGAAACAGCAGCGCTGATAGTAAAAATCAAACTAGTATGTTATATGCATATATATATTTATATATAATAGAAGCGAAAGAGCATTAAAGTGCATTTTTTTCTTTGTTTACAGTATATATTGTATAATGTAATGCGGGATTTCTGGCACGATCGCATTCCAAAACTTATACCAGGAATTCTGATTTAATATTCATTGTCTTCTCGATATAAATGCATTTTGTAAACCTTATTTTTATATTATTTTTTTAAATATAATAATTCAAATCTTGAAAAATAATTGTAAATTTTTCGCATATTTTAACATGAAAATTAACTTTTTTATGTTAAAATTTTATGAGCTAAATCTGGAATTTAATTATTTAATTAGTTTTAAATTGACTTTTAGCGTTTTATATAATTATATTTTATACTTTACTAGTTAGGCCTACTTCTACTACTTTTATTTTACTATTTTACTTGAAAGTTGATCAACATATTTTGTAATTTATAATTAATTTTATTATTATTATTAAATTTTATAGATTTATTTATATGTTTTTATATTATTAATAGAATATTTGGAAACACGCAGAAAAGTTCTTATTTCTGAAAAAAATATTATATACGAGTAAACTATTTTTAATTATAAAAGAAGAAATTTTATAATAGAAAAATGAATTAAATTAAATTTGAGGTGCATTTAAGAGAGGGAGATAGACTTTATACCTTGTGTAATGCTAATTATAAGAGACATTAGTTTAAAAAGTCTAGTAATTTTTTATAAGTTTAACAAATTTTACGATTACTTTGGGTTACAAAGCGTGGCCATTTCACTTGGCTTAGGTTCAAAGATATTTATTTTACCATTAACCACTGGCGATTGTCATTCAAAAGTTCTATAGTAAACAAACTTTGGCATAATGACAAGAACAGTTTTGAATGCTGCTGTTAACAGTTGGGTTAAAGCGAATTTCTTTACGAATATTTGCTAGACATCTACAGATGCTTATCTGTAATTGGCGGCGGAGCAAAGAGATTCCTTTCGGTTTAGAAAGACTCGACAATTATTGAAATAAATAACGTATAATATACAATTATTTCATTAAAACTAGTCGATAGAAAAGACTAACATTTTAATTTTAAAAAATTATGAAAAATCTGGACACTTTCCTCGATATAACGTATAATCTAATCTCCCGACTTCTGTGATAAATGCTCGAGTTTTAATGCAATTTATAGATTATTTTGTAAAAGAAAACTGTATTTTAAAACAAGGAAACATAAAATCAGAATAAAAATAGAAATTTAATTAAAAGATAATTCAAACAAAATTTGATTTCTCTTGAGTAAATGTCTGGGTTTAAACATTAAAAATTGCTATTTATTGTTCGGTTTTCTGCAAGATTTATGATTTATTTAATGTATTTAAGGAAATCATATAGCCTATATCGCCGTTATCTAAGAAAAAATATAGCCTTGTTATATCTAAGTTAGACGAGCCAATAGGGAAGATTTAATTTAAACTGCAAGATTTACATTCATCCTGGATGCTGCTTTTTGCTGATTTCACGAATTCGCATTATCTAAAAAAATAAAATGTAATATTAAACTAAATCATTTTCTAAATTGTTCCTTCTAAAATTTGTAATTTTTGCAATGACAAATTAATATGAAAAATTCAGCATTAATTTTCCAATTTATCAGCATTTAAGGATATAAAAATATAGTATCTAATGAAAATTATTGTAAAATACTGTAATTAAATATACAGCGAAGCAAATGTCTTTTAATATTTTTATTTTTAAAATTGAAAATTCGTTTAAACTGTAAATTATTTAAGAAAATTATTATTTTATAAATAAGTAAATAAATAATAATAATAATTTCGAACAATTACGTATATACGCAAGAACAATAATAAACAATTGATTTTATCTCATAAGCATGAAATTATTGTTTGAAAATCTCAAGAGAAAGATCACTTTAAACCATTTATAAATCATTATTTAAAAATAAAATTTACGATAAAAAAAACACACACACAAAAGTTAATTTTTCTAAAGTTTATTTACCTATTAACTAACAATAAAGATCATTTCTCTCACATTTTTCAATGCGGAAATAGTTTCTCTTTTTCCTATTCACCCCTTTTGTATATAGAATTTCATGCGTGCTATTAAAATAATTCCCTGTTGAAACCAAGGGCATAGTGCCGGTTTACAGGTTACTGTAAACACAGTACGTAGAAGGCCTTCGGTACAATGTACCATAAATTATCTCTACATCCCTAATTGTACATTACTGACAAAACTGCCAACTTCTGTAANCTAAGATAAAGATTGGTGTCTAAAAGCATAATATTTTAACATTTCTCTGGATCAATTAAATAAAATAATCAACCAATCAATTCAATACATGAAATCAGAGATTTTCCTTTAAGAGAAACGAAGGTTATAGAGAAAAATACAACGTAAATTATATTTAAAAAATTACATTTTCAATCAAATGATACTTTTAAAAAAATGCTAAATTTTTATTAAGTTTATACATTTTCTAATGAAATTTCCAAGGAGACATCCTTATAATTTGAAAGAAAAATCATTTTGTCATCTAAGAAAAGACATTAAATCACTTAATGTATATTTAATTGACATTTTTTTAATTAAAAATAATTACTTATGAAACATATTTATACATATAATTACTAATAAAATCCAAAATCAATTTTTAATTGTATTTTTTTAGCAACTTTCATTCAAGTTTAATTGATTTTAGCAAAAATATTATTTATTTTTCATAATTTATTTCTTTAAATTGTTTTATTTTTATTTAGCTATTTTAAAATCTAATTATTATGAATATTATAATTCTTGAATAACCTTGAATTATAATCAAAAGATTGATATTTTAATATACTGTACATTAAATTCGATTATTTATTATTTAAATGAATTTTATTTTAATTAAATTTACTTAAATATAAAATACTTATTAAGATATTTTAAACACATACAAAGATTATAAGAAAATAACATAGCTCGCGATCTACCGGTTGGAGAATATTGTTCTAGTATTAAATTTGCTTGACTGCATTTGCGAATATGGAAACAAATGCAAAGAGTGACTGTATAGCTTCTTTATCTTAAGCAAGAATGAAGATTTGACTCTTATCAACTATTGTTTAGGCGATGCGTTGTGGTCTTTCTCTGAATCTGTCCTCCAATATATTTAAAATCCTAAATCTGCAATTTTCAGCAATGCAGAAATAATACATTAAACCTTAATAAATATACGCTATAAACTATCTCAAAACTTATTTAAAATATCTCCATTACATTTTTATATATATAATTAATTAATTAAACTATATAAATTGTATAATATATTATTTTTCTTTATAAAACTTTTAAGGAAGTTATATTTATTTTTGTATCATTTTATCTACTTCAATCTCTTTATAACACAATTAATAACACGTACAGAATTTAGAATATTATTTTTAAATAATATCAAATGACTAGAGTTATCTAAAATTACTACTTTATTTCTGTATATTCTGTGACTTATGACATTCGTTTTCTAAATGCGTACCGAGATCACGATGCGTGAAGATAAAATTTTTTTCAATGGGACAATATCAATTTTTATATACCTAAAAACTGGTTATATATATATGAAAGAAAAAATATTTACGAAGTTTCACAAATGCAGCCTTTTGATTAGGAAACGGAATGCTGAATGCTTGCTTTCTTTCACAGCTAACAATTCATCTTCCTCATCTCTCGACTTTACCTATTTATCTCCGCTTGCAGCTGTCTTCGGTAATACCAGTACCCATCACGGGTCAACTTAGCTCTATATATACTCAGCTAAGGCGAGAATTCCGTCATTAATACTGATTCTTTGTCGCTATTTGGACTAGATGAATTTAAGTTTTAGGTGTCTCGATGAGAAATGGTTCTTATCTGCTTTGTGTCTTCCATCGGATTTTTTCTTTTGTATCTTAGCCAGAGTTATTTGAGTCATTTTCCTTGACTTATTACTCTTATAATCAATTGATTTAATTAAAATAATAACTTCTCATTTTTTGGTATATTTTATACAGAAATGTGTACAGTTTTAACTAATTAACACGTGTTAATTTAGGCCAAATAACACGATTTATTCGTAATTTTCTGTGTATAAATATTGTTTAAAACATTTAATGTATTTTAAGAACGGTTATAAATTAATTAGATTTTTTAAGTTCATTTATAACGACATTTTTGACTTTTTTATGCTATTTTTTCTGTTCTTTTACGTGTTCTTTTATAGAACAAATGGCATTTCTCATCGTTAATCAAGGTTAATAAATTCAATCAGACTAAAAATGGTACATTTTATTTCATTTTTTATTGCTGTAATAGCTATTTCAGTAATTTAGTCGCATCTTTTCTGTAAATATCTCAATGTAAGGGTTCTTGGCAATCGACCACCAACACAGCTGAGTGAAAGATGCAGGTGATGTTCAATCCGGAGATGTCAAATTTAGTCGATGAGAAGGACAGTGACCCCTTCGTTTACTAAACTTTCCCCTAACTTGCCTCATTTAAAGAAATGATGCTTGAGGCCGCCAACGTTAAGATGTGATATCCGAAACAATGGATCGTTATCATCGTTGCTATCATATACAATTTGAGAGTTAGAGATTAGATTAGTTTGTGTATTACTGTAAAAGAGATTTTTCAAAAAAATATATATATGATTGAAGTTAAATACTTTGGCATGCAACAAAATAACCCTTATCCTTATATCAATTGAATTTTAAAATTACAGATGTCAAATTTTACTACTTTGATTAATGTATCTATAACTCGTGCATGACAGGAAGAGATATATTTTATTATTCTAGAAGAGAACTTCATCATTAAAGCAAACACCAAATAAAATTTAAATTGATGATCTGAAGAAATACGTGAAAAAATTCTTTTATCCATTACATTAAAATGTTTGAAGAATGTTTAAGAGTTATAAAAAAAAAAAAATTTCTGGCTATTGTAAAGAACGAAATTATTTCAACTAATTAGAATTATGCAGTTTTATAGTTAAGTAGTTTATTATTTGTACAATAGCTCTCGCACATTTTATTTTATATAATAAATTTACTGTGTTAATACGGAACGAGTTTCTTGTATAAATTCAAGAGTAATTTATATAATAATTATCTTATTGTAGAATTTTATGTATTTTTATAATGACGAGTGCATATTGCATACTATACATACAGTATTCAGCGTAATACTGTATTCGTGGGCACAATGGGGCAACGGAATACGCGCCCTCCCCTGGGATCGAGTAAAAAATTCCACAAATTATAAACGTAAAAGTGATTGAGATTTCTAACCTTACACCCTCGACCATGGAATTCTTTGTCTATCTCTTTGTATTGATGCAATATTGTATTCTACAATCTACTTGTGAAAAAAACCCCAAAAAATGAAAAAAATTTATTTGTCACCAAGCTCTGTCCCTCTGGAAAATTTTCTGAATCCATGACTGTACGTATACCCGGTAGATCGTAGATATTAGAAGGTCAAGTTTCCTTCAATAAAAAAATGTTTCCATTTTGCAAGATAAAATTGTGAATAACCCCATCTTATTACTATAAAAATATAAACTTCTCAGCTTTCACATTGATAAAACGATATTATTCATAATTTTACAGTTATATTAAATGCTTTATTATATAATTATATATAATTACTTTATTACTCGAGTATTACATACTTCTCTAATGGTGAGTATATTGTAATTTTATATATATTCAGCATTATGTTTACTTGATATATCTTGAATATTAAAAGTTCGAGCTCGATTTGGTAAAGATAATTTGAAAAAATAACATTATAGTTTACTTATTTTGCGAGATAAAATTGCGTAAAAATCCTCCTAAAACTATAATAAAACGAAATTTTTATTGTATAACTTATATATTCTGTATAAAATTATTTTATCACTTGAATATTATACATTTCTATACTGGTAAATATAAGGTAATTTGGCTGCAATTTTCAGATTGTAGACTTATATATACATTCCTATTGTCGCCCGTCTGTCCGTCTGTCCTTCGTTAATCTCTAGAACGGAGTTAGATAGATGAAAATCCAGACCCGGTATTGTAATGTTATTATTCTATATTATTAGTCTATATTATTCAATACATTTACTCAATAGATCATGTTTGATTTAATAATAATAATAATATAAAACATCATTAATTTTCAAAATAAAAACTGAAAATAGAGACAACCTATTACTATAAAAAATCAGAATTGTAACTTGTACTCAATATTCAATTACTTTATTACTTAATTATGCATTTTTGTAATTGTAAATACGAAGAAATTTTACTTCACGCTCGTTAAATTTACTGATAAATCATGAATATTAAAAGGTCAAGTTGGCATTAGAAAAACTAATTTAAAAAAATAACGTTTTAATTTATTAATTCTCGAGATAAAATTGTTGGCATCATCCTAATCACTATAAAAAAAGAAAAAAAACAAGAATTCTAATGAATTCATTACAATTTTTCCAATTCCCATCTACTCAACCATATCATTTTTCAATAGAATAAATAATAAATAGATTAATTAGCATTTTTTGAACAAACAGAATTGTAAAAACTCATTCTATTTACAAGCCAAAGAGAAAAAAAATTCGTCAAATGTCAATTGTTTAATTAACTTTTTTTTCTTCCCAATTTTCAAAACAGTAATATTAACAGAACATAATTTGTTTTGCTTTAATGATTGTTAAATTCTAACCTGACATTTCGTGATAAATGATATGTTTTACTCAACCCAACTTTCTTTTATTGAATACGAGTGGCTCTAAAAGTCTTATTTGAATTCTTGTCTCGGTAACTAATTAAATAAGGTATATATATATATTTTATAAATCCATAAAATAAAAATTATATATTTTAAAATATGAATCCATCACTTATATATTTAAATTATGATGTAAATTTTAAGATGTGTCATCACAGGTGGGCTTTTATAACGGTAAGGAAGTACAAAAATGGACCTATGATTTAAAGAACGAGTTTTTCTTCCTGTGCGGTCCGAAGATTTAAGGAATAATTCCTAGATGATACACTGTATAGCTTGAAAATGATGAACTATAAAGCATTATTAATATATGAAAGAACTAAGAGCATAAATAACATTAACTGTTATTTATGAAAAGTACTAATAAGTCAATTTTTATAGCTCCTAAACCAACAGAAATGTTAAAAAATCAATTTAATTTATATTTTTAATTAAATATGGCAACAGATTTTCTTAATTAAAAAAAATTAACTTAAGTAAATGTAATTAAATTTTACTTAAAATAAAACTTAAATGCTTTTAAGATAATATTTCAGTCTTAAATACTAATTAATTAATATTAAAACAGTAAAAATAATTATAATACATTTGATGTAATTTGCATGTAAAAAGTTTTAATATTTAAAAAAATGTATATAGTCCTTTGCAATAATAAACTATATATATTTGTATTTTAATAAGAAACTTTGTTTATATTCATCAGATTCCAAGTTGATAGGAATATTAAATTTCACTGGAGTAATTTAAATCTCTCATAAATATATAGCGTTAAGGGTAGCTAGTTTTTCAGGAATCATAAAGGACAGTAGAAAAAGTTTTTAATTTGAATTCTGCTGTTTAACAAACAACCCACACAAGCTATATACTTTACTGATAGTGACATAATTGCGACCTTGATCCACACTCCTCTTTCGAACAAGGAAGGGAATGTTTTTACTCCTATATAAAATAACATTGGACTTATTTTGTGTTATAAGGCGTATATTCTTAACCAATGCGTATTAACATACCTGGCTCCTACACGCGTCAAAAAGTTGGCAAAATTATCGATGCGTGTCTAATGAAAGTATGCGATGATGTCAAATCTACGCGAATACAAAATACCTATATATTGTCATACTTTCCGTAGTTCTGCTATCAAATTACCAGATATAAATCATTATTTTTTCTATGTAATTTATAAAGTATTACTTAAATAACACTGTATTAAAGTATTCTGTGTACCTAAGGAAAAAATATATATAATATCCGAACAGTAATAAATCTATCATATTGGCACAATCCCAACCTTGTGGGCACGACCCTACTACAGAAAGAGGATAGACCTGTATTTTATGAACTTCAACTCTGTATCAACAATGCCAATTAGGAGGTACAGAATGGAAAAGAGGTAGAACAGAATGTTGTAAGGTTTTTTTATATCGTTATGGTATTGCTTGTTATGGACGTATACCCACTCGGTGCATTGTCATTTCTTTAAGGACAGATTCTAAAGTAAAGTTTAACTTAATTCGAAATATGTTTAATTAAAATGTAATTATCTTCGTTTATAAACTCAAAATAATGAGAAATTATTATATTTCACGTATGAGCAACACGGAAAATAATAAGTGTGAATATTAGATTTTATACCATAAATTTGCATAAATTGTAATTCTCTTGACATCAGCTTATAAATTGAAAAAATAGACATCTTTCAAAATATATTTTAAATACTTTTAACATAAAAAACACGAAATGAAGATTGCTTAAAACTCTTTTTAATCTTAAATAATATGCAAGCGCATTAACATATTTAAACATAGAGAAACAAAAATGTATTAGAAATACTTAAATTTGAAACAATGACGAATAATTCAGAATATGACGATTTACATATTAAACAAGTACATTTTTAATTCGGTAGTTTGAAAACATTCCTTAAAACCTCGTGCATGCTACGGGGTGTGTCGTGAAAAAAGAGGCAATAATTATCTCAGAAGATACAATGAAAAAAAGCTAGGATCTCTGGAAAGCCTCCAACTCTCGTAACACACCATTGAAGATTAAAAACATCCTCATAGACGTGATGAGGTTATAAAGATGCGTGCCACACAACATCTTTACATATCAATTATAATATATTAAATGTTAAATCAGTATTCTTATACAAAACTTACCAAGAATATTCTAGTCAAACTTAGTTATTTAACAAGATACGATCTTTTTTATCGTCGTCAAAACTAATGACGTGGCTTAAGATAAACGAATAATTAAAATATTAAATTCAATTATTTTTCTTAAACTGTTCTTTTCAATTATGAACATACCTAAAATTTTAAAAACTCAATAAGAGTTTTAGTTAAATTTATTCTAATCGTGTTTATTTTCTAGAGAAATTACTAGATAAATATTCGGATTGAGATAAATATTTGAGATTTCTTTACGTTTTGATGCATGTTCACAAATGAAATTTAAAAAAATCACTGCTTACTTTTTGTTTACCCTTTAAAAATATGTTTAAACTTTACCAATTTATAAAATATTTAATTAAAAACCAATTACATATAAAGCTACAGTTTAGGGCCTTATGCATTTAAACTTATTATTTGGTGGAAGGAAAAAAGGGCATTTTATACGTTGTAACTTAGAACTACAGTGAGTCTACATAAATGTACCAAATGTGTGTGTATATATTAAATCTGTATACGGTTTTCTATAATCAACAGTATATGAATTTATTTAAAATGGAATATATCAAGCTGGGACGGAGATAGATGAGTGGCCATTTATAAATATGAAGCACACCTCTTCATAAACTATAAATATGTGCGAATATAATCGATAGAATAAATAAGAATAGATTTTTTTCATTATTATCGATAGACTAGTCAATTTATAACACTTTTCAGAAAATAAATTAAATTTTGATGTCTCCTGTGTTCGGGGGCTGGACAAATGAAATCCTCCATCCGAGCTTGATATCGAGTGGAAATTTTTAAAATCTTATCTATAATTTTCCATTTTATCAAATAAAGTAAATAGAAGTATCATACAGATAAACATTACGCGCTCTTTAAATTATATTTTACACTCATTTTTATCACGTTATTTTAAGAAACACTTGAGATTTATCATAAAATACTGTATATACACACATCAAATTATATTGTTTGATTTTGATAAAGGAAACAAACTGTCCACAAGATTAATCCGTTTTTATAAGTATGTGTTAAGAATGTGATACACTATCTGGAATCGACAGCAAATACGATATATCTTTTAAAAAATATGGAGATATTACTGGATACATTAAGTATCTTCTCCTTTTTCTCTTGTTGGATGGATTCATTTGCTTGCCTTTCATCAATTTCTCAAGTAATTCATTATAAGACGGGACATTCAGTAATCTTCCATTTTATTGTCTGAGGAACATCTTTTAAAGACGAGCAAATTACTTGTATTTGCAGTATGACTGACTGCTTATGTCTTTTTTTATTTCGTTCTATTGTATAGTTGTCAAGTGTTAGAAATTAGATATAATTTCCGTTTCTATTTTCTTTCGAGTATTAATGGAAGAGGAAAAAAATCTTTCTGGCATTAATGCGGAACTCTTTGATGAGAAATATGTATGCTACTAAAAATTCTTTCATTTTTTTTAAAAAAAAAAGTTATTGGCTGCAGTTAAGAGCTATATTGTCTTATATACTTTTAATGTTTTGCCAAATTATTCTTCCATTATAAAAATATAGAAGTTATATTTAACTGGTGAAAAATTACATTGAATATAATGTATTGTCGAGTTAAATTACAGATGATTATATAAAATATATTGCTTTAATTTTTTATTATTATTATTAAGAAATGCAATTTTTTAAAGTGAAAATACATAAATTAATTTATTAAGAAGTAGAATAATATAATTTAATTTATTTAATAAAACTTTTTAATGATTTTATATTAATAATTTTATAAAATAATATTCTATTATTTTTTGTTATACATTATTTCTCTTTCTAATTGTTTAGAAAGAAACTTCAAAAATAACTTTATATTGGATTTTCTTGATAATTCTAATAAAATTTAAAAAATTAATTTCAATAAAATGTATTGTTATTGATAATTAGACAAAAAATAAAAGTATTTTAATTTTTATATATTTAGATATAGGCCTATTGTTTGATTTTTTCCTTGTGGAAAGACGAATAAAGTAACAAGTAAAAATTCTTCTCAAATATTGTCAATGCTTGATAAAAAAAAGTTAAACTTTTTAATCTAAATCTATTTAAATTTCATAACAATTGTGTTAATATTAACATTTTATACTACACATATTTACAGAATAAACTTAGCAGGCTTAATATTCAGAGATATTACTTATTGTTTTTCAAAATTATATTAAAATGAAGATATTGTGACTGAAAAATCGTATCCATTGATCTAGGATATTAAACACATCATTAGAACATCCATTCATCTACTTCCTCGTAATCTGTTTTCTATACAAACTTCTCTTTCACATGTTGCAAACCTATTCTTAAAGTTGTCTCGAATTATTTTCAAAATATTATAACTCAATTTATCGTATATTAAAGATCAAATCAAGATAGAGGGAGTTCAGAAGGGTTATTTAGCCTAGGGCCTAGCCACAGAGAACCCTAAGATTTTTTTTGTCTGAAGAAACATGATAAACATTTCACTTGCTAGTGCATATAATGCCTAAAAGACACGCTCACGCTATCGTTTATTAAGTGTGTAATAGAGACAGACCTTTAAAAATACAGAAATAAATAGATAAGCGATTTTTATTTACTATTTAAGAGAAAGACAAGCGCCGAAAACAAACATAAATATAATTGTAAAGCGCCATATTAGCGGCATCTTAAGGCTAAGGAGCGTGTAAATTGTAGATATTATTATAAAATATTTTATTATTTCTATCTTTAATTTTGATTTATTTCACGAAAATAAAGTTAAAAATGAAAATTCTATCTAAAGATTTGAAAATTTGTACATTTATACAGCAAATTTTGAATTAAGGTAGTTATATGTAATACAGACAGACAAACGTACAGACATACAAACACAGCTACAAGCACAGAAATATAAATACATAATCATATATTTACTGAATTGTATTTAAAATATATACAATATTCTAATTAAAATTCTTGATACGAATTCATAAAATGTAATAAAATATGACGAACTTTAAAGAAGAATAGAGATTTAAGGACGTATAAGGACTTTATTTTTGATAAATGAATGTGGTTACTTTCGTTACACGATGAATAAATAAACTTATGAATCACCTTAATAGTGTTAAAAGAGGGATTAAATATTTAAATTTTTAGATTGTTATACAGAACAATATATGTCTGATAACCTGATTTCCTCGCTAACACTTAAATCCTCGAAGGCCTCACCACAGTCATTTGTTTTGTACATCTAAACAGGTACTAAAAAGAGGTGGAGATTTGATCTAATGATTATAATGTATTCGTTTATTATCTTCACAAAGTAATTATTGATTTACTTTAAAGTTTGATTATATGTAATTAATATAATTTATTTAAAATAAATATTTATATAAATCCATTTAGAATTTTTATGTAGTTTTTTCAACTTAAGTATTAATTAAGACGTAAGGAAATTTTAAAATTTAAAA
Source organism: Centruroides sculpturatus (assembly GCF_000671375.1). Taxonomy (NCBI): domain Eukaryota; kingdom Metazoa; phylum Arthropoda; class Arachnida; order Scorpiones; family Buthidae; genus Centruroides; species Centruroides sculpturatus. The sequence goes on along the minus strand of NW_019384535.1, from coordinate 1,223,289 downwards.
CACGAAATATTGCAAAGAAATTATAATGTAAGCCACGTAAAACATGAAATAAAATGTTTAATTTTTTATATTTTAATTTCATTTCATACTTTTAAGAATAAGAAGATTCTATTCTAGTCACTTTATTGTTAGAACTTAGCAATAAATTATTCTGAGTTGGGGGATTAAATGCAACTTCTTCAAGAATGTTATTGAATAAACGAGAGCACGGAAGCAACTTCATCATTTGGGGCCCTAAGTAAGTTGTCGGATCCCTCAGGTGGTGTGCCAATGGATGTAAAATACGATCGGAAGGTGACAGTCACGACTCCATCCCCCGTGACTATAAGTCACCCGTCTTTATCAGCATCTATCTGAAAACAGAAGGAAGACATAGAAAGTAACTTGTAAATCAGATCTGTGACCTTTCCAGTTTGCATTTTTAAAAATAAATAGAAAAAAGCATAAAATTGCTTATAAGTAAACAAACTTTGAATAAAATTGTAAATTTTGTGATAAACGAGCGTATAAAATAAATGAAATACAGCAATGTCCTGTTAGAAAATTGAAGATCATAAAATATTTTATGAATTTATCCAGATAATTTTTCATATTCGCCTCCCTTTTTTACATTAATTATTTGTTATATTCTCATAATTATGACAAAATGTCTGCATGTTTGTGTTATTTATATCTAACATAATTCAAAAATTACAATAGATATACCAGTATGTAACGGATGAACGAACAGACAGATGTATAAATATATAAATAACAAATATCTCTGATAGGGCAAAATAGATTTACATGACATCTTTCCTAAAAAAATGAAGAATTTCTTGTAAAAAATAAATTTGATAAAAAATGAATAATTTAGCATTAGGGAGGGTAATAATCCATTATAATGCATTAAATATATGAGATATTGATTGAGTTATACACTGAATATTTAAAAAATTTTAATTTTCATCAATATTTCTTCCTAAACAAACTAATATTAATTTAAAAACAATTAAATCTGGAACTAGTTGGAAGTAGGAATTTCCTACAGTTTCAATTTAAAAGTTATATAACTCAATTTTGGCATTTATTTTAATTTAAAATATGATATATCCAATGCCATATTATGATAATTCTATTTAGGAACTTGCAGGAAAAAGTGCGGAGGACATTGATAAAAATGAAATTTTTGAAAAATATTCATCTAGAATTTGTCAGTTTGTTTAACTATCCCCTCTTTCTATATTTGTAATCCACTTACTTTCCTTTCCTAAGATATTTATACATAGATTTTCACAAGTGTAAGCAATATAACAAAACATAAACTGCTGGCATTTTCTATTTTAAACTTAGAAAAAATATTTCTAAAAACTGAGATAAGATTTATCAGTTAAAGAAAACTGATACAAGAACATTCGAAGGTCGTTTTTTCAAGGAAAAAATTCATTTTACATTTTAACTCTTAAATTAAGTAACCATCAACTACTTTAATTTTCATTTTAAAAAATACTGTTTATTGCTGCGATAAAAGAGAATTAAAAAGTTTATTGATTTATAATAATTAAAATGTTAATCTATATCTATATATATATATATATATAAATGGACATGTATGTCCCTATATTTCACTTTTTTGCCAAAACTACACATCGCACGTGAATGGTGTTTGTATGTGGTGGTAGCCCCAAGTCTCCATTCGTGCATAGGGGTGGTTGCGTCTCGATAGCTATAAGGGTGCGGGAGATATGAGGCTGAAAGTGGTTGAAAGTGGCTTTCTATTTCGAATGTTTTGTTCGAATTTGTTCGAATTAAATTCGAACATAAAATTCGAATATTGGTTCGATTATAGAACGATTGTAAACGTTCCAGAAACGTTGAAAATAGTTCGTTTGACTAAACGTAAAAATTCTCTAATTAGTCTGGAAACGGGGGACCTAATTCTTGCATTCTGTGAAAACGGGTAAGATTAGCTATAATGTAATTATCTTAATCTTCACTATCGTTACTTTTTGCCCAGCGAAGCGGGTCCTTGCAGCTAGATTCTAGATTACTTAGAAAAACAGTCTTTTATATATATATATATAAAAACTATACTATTACATACAAATAAAAACCCAGCGAAGCGGGATCTTGCAGCTAGTTATAAATAAAGTTAAGATATTTTTATATAATTAATTTCTAAAAATATTATTCTTAAATAAGGAAAAAACAATAGGGAATGTTTAACACGTTTAATTAAAAATAATACGAATGATTAAGTTAAATTGGTAAAGATGAATTTTTTTTAATTCGATATAAAAATAAAATATTAAAATTGAATAAAGTACGAAAAAAGTTAACGAAATATGCAAAGTACACACTCTAAAGAAATGCACTAAAAAATGATATCATGAGTTTAGTCACGAATAGTAAGGTCAAATGACAGGGAACTAACTTCCCCTTTCATTCTCTGTCACCCAGAAACTATGTTCCTCCAGGGTTAAAAGAAGCTAATCTTTTTCCCCATATTTTTTTTTCTTAAGATTATTCCTTATTTATAAAATAAATTTCACCCGTGTAATAAATGAGAAAACAAATATAATACATAATAAAATATAAGGATCTGAATTTTTTCCCATTTTATTATTATTAAAACATTTATTAACTTAAAAATCTGATTGTCTTTTCTTAGCTTCCTTCATTAAAAATTAATATTTATAAAGTTTAAATTTAATTTTATTATTAAATATTTAGTCTTCTAAAAAATGACATTTTTAAATGAATAAAACAATTTTTTCCTTTATAAAATATAATTTAAAGTAAGAAAATATTGGATAAATTCAACTTTTTCTCCTTCTTAAACTTGGGTATAGCTTATACCAGATTGATGATATGACTCATAAGTTAAGGTTTTGTTCTTATAGAATATAAGATATTGATTTAAAATGATACACTAAATATTTATCAATTTTAATTTTCATCAAGATTTCTTCCTAAACAAACTAATTTTAATTTTAAAAAAATAATTTAATGTTAATTAAATCTGAAAAAGTTTCAAATAGGAATTTCTTATATTTTCAATTTTCAATAAAAAAAAAAAACTAATTTAAAAGTTGCTTATTGTACACAAAACTCAATTTTTGTGTACAATAAGCAATATGTATTAAACGCCATATTTTGACAATTCTACTTAGGAACTTGCGAGAAAAAGTGCAGAGAATAATGAGAAAAAATCAAATTTTAATAAATAACTTTTATGTAAACCAATTTACATTTATTTACAAATAATTTAAAAACAGGATTTCAACTTTTCTGATATTGAAAAACCGTGACATAACTCAGAAATACAATTTGCAATCTTCGGAGGGGTCGCGACCTACTGGTTGAGAAAACTGGTTTAAACACTTCACTCATAAAAGAATAATAAATAATAGTTTATTTAATTTTTGGAACTATTTGTTTTCAGATAATCAATTTTAGTACTTTGACGTTTAAAGTATCGACTTTCTCGATCGAAATTTTTAATGCCAGTCTCTAGAAAGCCCATAAAATGGAATGGATTCAAAAATTAAGTTTTTGTTTAAAAATTTTTAGATATTGTTAATGAAAAAACATTAATTTTTTGGGAACTCCCAAAAAAATACTTGCTAGGGCGTTAAGGCGTGAGTAAAATATTCGACATATAACCGAAAGTTAAAATTACGCCCAACATGACTAAAAAAAACATGGAAGCAACTGAATAGTGGAACTTTTCCGTTCCTGTACGAGAAAAATATTTAGAAATACTTGTGATATAATAAAACCACGGAGAAAAATGCATTTTCAGCTAAATCACAGGGTGTCACCAACGTGTAATTCAAACTCGCCCAACGTCGTTCTTATCTCAACTGCAAATATCTACGTGTAGTCGAGCTGAGGGGAGAGAATGCTATTTGATATTTTTATCTTTTATTTACAGAGCGTGCCGAAGATATACAAATTAAGAATGAAAGAAGAAAAAAAAGAAAAATAGAGTTGAAAAATATGTCTGTGACGTCAGTCTAAGAGTATTTGCCCCTTGTCTTACGTGTTATGACATAAGATGTATTGAAGAGATGGAGTGTACAGAAATAGATAACTCGATGTCGCTTGTTCGATTAATTTTATAAAAATTTTTAAGAAAAAAAAGGATATTTTCGAGGATTAAAATACAATTATCTTACATATATTTAATTATGGTTTATTAATATTGATTGTTGTTTCATATTCACCAGTGATTTTCAATTTTGGTCTTCTATGCCATTTATAATAGCTAGGTCGAAGCTAAAATTAATGAAATTCTTAAATATTTCTATTAAATAATCCGAAATAAATTTAATTATGGTTTATTAATATTGATTGTTGTTTCATATTCACCAGTGATTTTCAATTTTGGTCTTCTATGCCATTTATAATAGCTAGGTCGAAGCTAAAATTAATGAAATTCTTAAATATTTCTATTAAATAATCCGAAATAAATTTAATTATGGTTTATTAATATTGATTGTTGTTTCATATTCACCAGTGATTTTCAATTTTGGTCTTCTATGCCATTTATAATAGCTAGGTCGAAGCTAAAATTAATGAAATTCTTAAATATTTCTATTAAATAATCCGTAATAATTTTAATTTTGGTTTATTTATATTGATTTCATCTGTTTCAAACTTGAAAGAACGACGGATCCTTCCATATCTATTGTAGAAAACTTGAAAGCTTGGAAAAGGTGATTGTAACTTATATTGATTATTAGGACGATATTTTTTATCCCGATCCTAATAATATCCACCATTACAGAAGAATTAGACATATTCTTTGAATTACGTGTTCAATATGTCACCCGTGTTTATGGCACGTTTCTGTTCTGTCTATATTCGTGTAAAGAACGGTCTTCTGAAAGCTAACACGTGTGTTGGAGTTATTCCAAATTCAACAATTTAAACCAATAGGTCGAAACATTGAACGATTTTCGTGACACGGAATATTTTTAGATATAATTTGTATATATAAAGAAAGTCATTTAAAGTTAAATTAATGCCGGTACTGTAAATTATCATCGACAGTTTTTTGTCTTATGTTTTGTCATCAGTAATTAATACAAACGATTTCGAGCAGAAGAATTTATTTATTTTTTAAATTACCAATGATTAGAATTACTCTTATTTATAAGTCTATACATAATAGATTTATAGGCTATGATAGAAAAATGCTTATTTTGATAGCAATTTAATAATAAAACAAATTTCTAATGTTAAAAATGATTTATCCGAGTATTTTTTCCTTAATTATTTATCAAAATTTATTAGAAATTTATCATTTAAAAAAATTCCAAATTTGGTTGGCTGTTTAGCAAAACAACAATTGTATTTTCATTTACCAATAAATACGATTATTTTATCTTATTGGTTCTCCAAAAAATTATGCGAGCTGCAATTAACTAAAGCATTTTTAGTATCTCTGTCACTAGACGATGTGATGTACAGGAAAGTGTTCTATCATCTGTGAATAATTGTCGTGACTTTGTTACGACAGTAGGATAGACAACTGTGGGAAAATTAGTAAACAAAGATGCAAATGTTTTACTGCTTTTTAACGGTATAATTGGATTTTTAAAAAAGTACTTTGACACGATAACAATATATGACACAAAATGCACTCGGTCTGTTGAATATACGGAATATAAATACACCATTTTTCTTAATATGTTATTAAATATTAAAAAAAGAAATCTTAAATTTTTATCTTAATAAAAAAATTTAATTATTCGAAACATTTTAATATGATAAAAACATGATATGTTCCATATGTATTAAACGCCATATTTTGACAATTCTACTTAGGAACTTGCGAGAAAAAGTGCAGAGAATAATGAGAAAAAATCAAATTTTAATAAATAACTTTTATGTAAACCAATTTACATTTATTTACAAATAATTTAAAAACAGGATTTCAACTTTTCTGATATTGAAAAACCGTGACATAACTCAGAAATACAATTTGCAATCTTCGGAGGGGTCGCGACCTACTGGTTGAGAAAACTGGTTTAAACACTTCACTCATAAAAGAATAATAAATAATAGTTTATTTAATTTTTGGAACTATTTGTTTTCAGATAATCAATTTTAGTACTTTGACGTTTAAAGTATCGACTTTCTCGATCGAAATTTTTAATGCCAGTCTCTAGAAAGCCCATAAAATGGAATGGATTCAAAAATTAAGTTTTTGTTTAAAAATTTTTAGATATTGTTAATGAAAAAACATTAATTTTTTGGGAACTCCCAAAAAAATACTTGCTAGGGCGTTAAGGCGTGAGTAAAATATTCGACATATAACCGAAAGTTAAAATTACGCCCAACATGACTAAAAAAAACATGGAAGCAACTGAATAGTGGAACTTTTCCGTTCCTGTACGAGAAAANCCCCCCCGCGTTGGAATTTCGAAAAATCCTTTCTTAGTGTGCGTTTCCATGACGTACCCTAACTGTGTACCAAATTTCACCTCTTTAGGTTAAGCGGTTTGCTCTGGGCGATGATGAATCAGTGAATGAATGAGTGAGTCAGTCAGGACAAGCAATTTTATATATTTAGATAATTTCACGCTTTCTACATTTTTATAGGCCGCTCGATGGCTGACACGTGTAGCGTAATACAAAGCCACACGGGCTTGTATGTAACTTTAAACTTGTAAAATATAGAATGCTTCGTTAAATTTTTTCAACTTTTCATTTTAAAACCGTTTCCAGAATGTTACCGTATGAAACTAAATATGCCATATTTATTCAACATTGTTTATCTATATTAGACGCGTTTTAATAACGACGGATATAAACATTAGCCACAGATGCAAGCGCAAGTTTGTCGTAATCCTAAAAATGAATTTTTTCATAAAATAAAAATCATCCGTAAGTAATAAAAAGAAATAATCATCAGATACAGAAACAATACTGTATATAATAACCTAATTGTCCACGGGTAAAAAGATTACGAAAATTCCAATTAACACCATCTATTATTTATTCGTTTCGACCACAACTCAATACTTTACCAAGGAAGCTGCGTGTTAAATATATTCGTATAGAAAAGTTGTATGCGCAAAACGTGTACGAACACGTCCTTAAGTAAGTTTACCGAAAGAAAATTCATCCGCGAGTGAATGAAATTTCTTTCAGTAAAGTTATTTGCAGATGTAATTATAAAGCCAAAAATTAAGGATCGAATTAACCAATTTATAATAAAATGTTAAAATGAATTATATTATATAAATTTTTCAATAAATATAAAGTGTGAGATAGAAGTAGACTAGAAAGGCCATTTAACTAGGACGACAGACAAACACGGACCCTAAAATTTTAGTCTCTTACTTAAAAGAAATGTTATTAAAGTCACGTCTCTGTCGATCGAGCGATAAAAATGTGTTTTTAATTGTTTTATTGGTGTTATTTATATATATTTTTTCACCTTCGAAAAAGGGTAGACCATCCCTGGCTCCATTTCATCCCTCTCAGATCTGGATATAAATATTTTTCTTTGTTAATAAGTACGATGCACGAAAAGATTATAGTTATAATTTTGTATTTTATTCTCACGGGATAATAGTAAACTAGAAATTTATTATTATTATTTTTAAAAGTCAACCAACTACGACTATTTAACAATAAAAAACATAAGTAATGATTCTTACAGACGAAGCATTTCTCTCCTCTTTATATATCTGATTTTCAACGACAACATCCTTTTCCAGGTTGAAATTTCTCTTACGGTCACTCTTTTGGACGAAACAATCAAATTAACGAAATTAAAGTTGTCCGAGGGTCAGGGATGAAAAAATAAATCAATCGAGTTTGGTCTTTTTCATTATCACGATTTCTGGTTAAACGAATTCTAGAGCATTATAAAGTAAGAATTTATGTAGAAGTCAACGAATCACCGTTATCTAAGATAGGTACGATTAAGTGATGACATAAAACTCACAATATATCACTGTTTCTGACATCTCGGAACAGGTTTCGTACAAGATATACTTTATAGGAAGCTTTTCGAAACTACTTCCACCAGCTCTAAACTAATGTATAAATTTATATCTTTTAAATATTCATTTAAATATTATTCATTCGGGTGAAGTATATATTTTTTCTTCCTCCTTCTTAAATAACATTTTCTTTTATAAATTAAGCATTAAGAGAGGGTGTAATTTGATTTTATAATTTGTAAATCAATTCTCGGCTACGATAAAATGCGAAAAATTATATAAAGTGCTCTTAACTAGGGCAAAAAAGCAATTAAATTCCGTCGACTACGTATCTATTTTTATAAATCCTGATAAATTTAATAGATTTGATAAGAATATTAAAACGGGCTACGATGGTAAATGAGATTTATTACTAATTATTGATACGTGTCCATATTCTATATCATCGCATAGGCTAGCTCGGGCTTTATAATTACAAGAAAATTGTTTGTATATAATATGCTAAGTCAGTTTTCATTTATTTTATAAAATAGAAGATTATTTTCTACGTAAATAAACAGCATATATTTAACTTTAAATTCTAATTAACCTAAATGTAGACTAAAACCATTCCATTTATTCTTATTTTGATTTAAAGAATTCTTAATTTAGAAAATGTTTCCACACGTCGAATGTAATAAAAAAAGGCTAGTAAAAAGGGAATGAATGAATGAATTTAATAACCGGTAGGCAATCTTTTCCTGAATGGAAAAGACCAAGACGAAGAACGAGTCTTTCCAGGAACTGCGTCCGCACCTCCCCTCCGACACCAGTCGACCGTTCCGGCCAAGTCCGCGCATGCCCAGCGGCGGCGGCCATCTAGTAGGAGCAGAAGTTTTCGTCATTGCGCGGTGAGGTTGTTCGTCGGTCGAACCAGGCGATTTTGGCTACTTAACGGAGGCAGTAATGGGGGAAAATACGACGAACAGCATGCAGAGCATCGCCGATTATCTCGCTCAGTTACTGAAAGATAAAAAACAACTGGCCGCATTTCCTAACGTTTTCATTCATTTAGAAAGGCTTCTCGACGAAGGTAAGTTGGTTTTAATAGCCTCGGCTACATTTCTTAATCGATCTCCGTAAAAACAACGGGATGATAAACGCCAGTCTCCGCATTCCTTTACGTCGATTCGGAGCCGGTCGCCATCTTGAACTTCAATCTGTGACGTTTCTCTCCTCGTATCGCAATTTTCGTCATAATTAATCCATTTCCGACCGTGCACGATACGTCGTCGAAGGTAAATGATGTGTTAATGTAATTGGATAGTTTGTAATAATCTGGCAAACGAGACAGGTGTTCTCTCTGTTCGGTCGCTTGTCATTCCATTTAAATGTTTCCACTCCAGAGGCAAAAAGTGCCAGATGCTAATCTGTATTTCCACATTGCGACGTGTTAATAATGTAAATTTTTATAAATGTTTAAATGTTAATTTATAGTACGAAAGTGTTTCTTCCTACTTTACTTAAGTCTCGAGAGTTAAATTACAATTTTGTCCTTTGTTTTATTTAAATCGAAAATAAACATTGGATATTGTTTAAAAGACGATTAACTACGTATAAATGCTGTATTAAAACTACTATTCGTCGTTTGTTTACCGTTATGAATCTAATTGTGTAATGCGTAACTTCTTTTTTCTTTTACTGTCTGTCTACCAGACGGCATTTTCATAGTTCGAAGTAATGCCAGCGAAAGTAAAACTTTACGGTCGTTTAACGTCCGATTAAAGATAATAATTTATACCAGTTAAATATTGAAAAGTGAACGTTTAGTGTTTCTAATTTACCGTTATACTGCTAACGACGATGCTCTCTACGCGCGCCTACGTTAAGAAATTTGTATTTCGGCCTGTCACTTACGACGCCGGACAATCGAAATTATTTTAATTTTTGTATCCCGCCAGGGTCGGTCCAAGTGTTTAAGTCGGTGTTTCGAGTATTAACGCCAGCGCGGTTTGCTAGCGTAGAGAAGCGTCCATACTTATTTATGGACTCTTAATGAGAAACTTTGAATTCGTATATTACGCGTGACGTAAAAAGAAATCCGGAGTAACGAATTGGTACGGTATTAGTTAATGTAACGAGAAAGAAGTAATAATTGTCTATATATTGTGGAATCTTTAAATTAATTTGACAATTTTTTTAGATGTTATCGTAACTTCTTAGAAAGGAGCTAAGGTAAACTTCTAAAAAAAATGAGCTAGTCAAACTTTATTTTTAAAGTAGTGTGCGTTTCTTCCTAACGACGTACTTTCTGTACGGTGATTCGGTAATCGAGTTATAGAGAACTAAAAACTTTTTCTTTATTCGAAATAACTGTTTAAAGTTAAGTCACGCATTTTCGTTCCTTTATATTTCTTAACTTTTATTTTGGTAATAAATTGTGTTGTATGAGAGAACCGAATTTTGACACTACTACAATTATTAACTGCGATTGAATAAATATTGCTAGAAAAACTTAATTTGTTACCGATACGTATAAAAACTGAAAATACGGCGGGTAAAAGGAGAGACTGTGGCAAATAGGACCGTTTTGAAATGTGCTTAATCTTAGTTATGTTGGATCTTTCGATAAAATAAATTTATCAGATAAAATTGGTTGCAATTTATTAATTTTATGTTCTTATCTCTTACCTAACTATTAAGTTTTCTTTTAATCTGTTGAAATTTTGGTGTATAGCATTCTTTTCCCTAAAAAATACATTTATGTATGATTATTTAAGGTTTAAACAGTTTTTGTTTTGAATTATTATTTATAACATTCTAATATTTCATTTGTTCTTCAGGAGAATAAACAACTTAAAATTTTTAATATTCTTGAATTGAATTGTTATGAATCATATTTTAAAAATAAACCTGCATATGTTTGTATTTACTTCTGGGAAAACATTTGTTAACATTTTCTGTTTATGAAAAAAATCAATTAAGTTGCAAAAATAATTCAAGTAATTTGTAACAAGATTATTTTGTAATTTCTTAATTTATATAGTTGGAAAATTTATTTTTGTAAAGTATAATTTACAACAATAAATATATACAAAGTGTGTTATAAAATATATTCGAATGTAATGATTTTTTTGAAATATGAAAAATTTTTTAGCAAATTATTTAAGTAATTCTGCTAGTTTTGAAAAAATATTTTTCTATAATATGATCAAGTAATGATTTGAGTAATTGTATAATTATCTTCCTTTAATGTAATCTATTAATTGTTTAATTCAATTTACATATAATATAAATATTGATGTTTGCCATTTTTGATATGATTTATATTAGTTATTTTTCTATAGCCAATAATCAATAAAAAAAATAAAAAATCAGCATTATTATAAAAAGATAATCGTTCGGATGACAGATTATTTTGAAGTGTTTGTAAATAAATCTATCTGTATTTGTAAATAAATTTCTAAGATATTTCAAATGATATTAGAAGCAATTGCAGTCCCACATTGTAAGTCAGCAGCTACTGCATAAAACAAATTTTTGTATAAATTTGTGCTTCGTTCCAAGTAGTCTCAGATGATTGACTAAACAATTAAGTTATTTATAAATTAATTGAAAAATTTTCACTTGTCTATTATATACTGAATTTTATAATAAAAATAGTGTGTGTTAGTAGTCAGAATTACACCTGTGCATCCAATGATTAACCAATCTTTGGATTATCTAAAAACAAATCCACATACATCAATCTGATGTAAAATAAGACCCTATTGTGTATAAATCTAGTTAAAGTAATTATAGCATGTACTAAATAAAATAATTTTCTTGTTTAGAATTAACTGAATAAATAGGCCCTATCTTCTTTGAAATTAAATACAATAACACAACACTGGGAGTTATTCTTAAGGTTAAAAACTAACTCTTTTTCATAAAAATCATAGCTTATTTTTCTAGAGTCAAATAATGCACCAAACCACAGCATTCTGAAATTCTAAATACTTTCAGGCCATACCAGCCTATCTTCAAGGTGTATTTATTCGTTAGACCAGAATTACCAAACTATGGCCCACGAGGTCGGTTTGTTCGGCCTGCCGTTGCACTGTGCCGCAAACGAGTTAAAATATAATTTATTTGGAAATATCATAGATTGTAGATAAACTTGCTATGTAGAAAAAATTAAAATAAGTAAGTAAAAACGACAAAAGTGGTCCAATCTGATTTTTGCATCTGACAGTAATATAATTTTTAGAAAAATCAGTGAAATTAAAAAAATTCTGAGACTTTTTGTGACTTTGGATATCAGAGTACTTTTTGTATAAGTACCTGCAATGAAGTTTCTAAGAAAAGCAGTTGTGAGCTTGCTGCAGCAGTCATGTTCAGGTAAATAAATATGTTGGTTGTCTTTACTTTTTGTGTATTTAGTATATTGTAATGAACGAAATGGTTATGCAGCCCGTGTTTGTCATTCCCTCAGTTGTGGTCTGCTGTGATAAAAGTTTGGTGACCCCTGAATTAGATCAATGTTTGGAATGGCTTTTTATGCTGTTTTTCTAAATACATTTTGACAATTAAACGTCCAATTTAAACATCAATTTTTTTTAATGCTTAGAAGCAGATAAAATTTTGCTGTAATCTTATAATACCTACCTATTAAGTGGAAATATTTAATATTTTTATTGTTTATTTCCAGCTATCTTTGAACATACATGATTGTATTCAGGAATTAGCTGTCATTTAGAACTCATTTGCATGTGTTAGACTTTCTACAAATCACTACTACTAATAACTTGATTTCTGATATTCTTTTTATCTGTATCATCATCTCAGCATGCTGTTTTCTCTTTCCTTCACTTCTGCATGATCTTAAACTCTGTCAAATCTGTTACTTTCATTCTTAATTCTTGACTGAGAGATATAATTCCTTTTCTTGTTCTAACATAGTTAAATGTGTTTGAAGATGTATGTGTTAATAAGATAGAAATAGAAGTTGAAAATAGATGGTTGTATTTGAAAAGAAGTTTGAAACAGACAGAACTGCCCATAAAGAATTTATATTGCATAAATTTTTTTATAAATGATTACCATTTGATTCAGATGGCTTAAGATTGCTTTTTTCCATAAAGTTAGTTATGATTGATTGATTTTTATTTAAAGCCTTATTTGGAACAAATTGGAAGAAGGATAAATGCTGATATTCACAGGATGAATATTCCTCCTTATTAAAAAAAAAACTGAAATTTTGTAATTGTATATATCTATTCAAAATTGAGAAATAACTATTTTCAGTCTATATATATACAGTATCTGAGAATTAGGATTGCATGCTTTCATATTCAAGAAATATCTTCTTTGGTAAAGAAATATATATAAATAATTATGCAAAATAATTATGTTTTGAGAACAAATTTCCTTGATTTTATATATATATATAATCTAGAGATCAATAGAAATTTAAAAATTTGAAAAATTATTTTAAGCAAATAATGACTTGATATTGAAAAATTTTAAATTATGAAAGTATCCTATGAATTTTTCTTGAAGATAAAGTATAGTAGGTGATCGGTTAATGAACACAATCCGTTCCAAGACTTTATCCAAATTGTTCATTAACCGATTATCATTTATCATAGGTTTTTATGGGAATTTGATTAATTTGTTCTGGAGACTCAAAAAAAAATAAAAAATATATACTTTTTTACTATGTTTATTTATATGTAATAGTAAAAATACATATATATGCAGTCTTGCATTTTTATTAGTCATGTTCTTTCCATTTGGACAGATTCTTTAACCCCGACAATGTTGATTGCTTTTCTCTTTTCTTCAGGATTTTTCGGAAGTAATTAATAGTATTGTAATTGCAGAGATCCCCAACCCCATTAACCTTATTCTGGTTTGGATGCCACTCGGATGGATGATCATTGTTCTGACATCCCTGGAGTTCTTCTGTCGTCAGATCAGTTTCAGGTTCCATTACTCTAAAATGCTCTTTATTTCTCAGATGTGATTTTCATTACTCCATTAGCAGCTTGAGACTTCTTGATATATCTTTCATAGCTAAGATTGTGCCTACTGTAGACCTTTTCAAGCCATACTACTGCCTAGCAATATCGGACATCTTGTGCCCACTTTCTATCTTGGTTATTATCTCTTACTTGGTTTCTATGGAGAGCACAGTTCTTGACACTCCTCTTTTTAGGCTCCATAATATTATCAGTTTCTTTTTTAAATGAAAAGTTCAGAAAAGCACTTACAAAAATTCAGAGAACAGAAATCAACTAACCCACAAAAAATTATTTAAATGCAAGGCCCGGATGAAATTTGGTATTAAAATGTTAACAAATAACCAATCGGACAGTTAAACTTTACCTTTCGTAAATAAACTTTGACGCAAAACTTAACAAGTACCCGTCAGACAGTCTCGCGAAGACTATAAAAAATTATTTGTCAGAAAGGTAAACAAAAAGCTGGAATTACAAGGGAGAGTTTCAAAATTTGGAGGGATACTATCCGATCCGTATCAGGTTGAGCATCAAGACAAGGGAAAATCAATCGGTATTTGTTATTTTCTGTTGCTTCTTTTTATGTTTGTTCAGTAAAGTGTTTATTATCCGATCATAAAAATCTTTTGCAAAAGTGTTTATCCGATTTGTTTGCTATCCGAACTGTTCGTTAACCAATCACCCACTGTATTAATCTTGATAGACATACTGTCTATTAAATAATATTACATCTAACTTTTTAATAACTATAAAAAAAATTTAGAAAGTTTTCTAAAAATTAAATCATGAAAAAATTATTTCTTTATAAAAACTTGTGAAACTTTAGTGTATGATTTATTTCTTGTTTATATTATGGTAACTCTTGCCATATGTAATGATTACTGAATCATGTTAGTACTGTAATGACTAATATTTCAGTTGTTTGAAGGAAGATCTGAATGTTTTTTGGCATAAAATATCAACACATGCTTAGGTGACTATAATTCTTGAATAAGCAACTTTTCAACTGAAATTATCTGAGAATCCATTTTTTTATTTCTCTATTTTACAAATCTCTAATTCTTTCTATAGAGCTTTTTATTAAATGTTAGGTTTTCCATTTGTTACGACATCAGTACTGAATATCTTGAATTGCATGTATATAGCAATTTCAAACTTGGCCATTACTGTGTATTTTCTTAGCATAATGTTGCTGTTGAGAACATATCACACAGGAACACTTTCAGAGGAAAAAGGTTGTTTTATTGGTGTGAACGGATACGCATTTCGGACTTAATGCCCCTCTTCAATCCTATTACATATTTATCAGTAAATTGATTACAGGTTTACAAATTTACAAAATACATTGAAAAATTAGGATAATGTACCAAAAGAACTTTTAGCTCTTTTTTTTTCCCCTTTCAATTACGTGTTCCCCTTCAACCTCTTCCAACTTCTTACAAGTCATGTTGGTTTAACTGTCAATCTTTCAGGTAATTAAGTTTTATTATATAAACCATTGTATGCATATCCTAATTTTTTCAATGTATTCTGTAAATTTGTAAACCTGTAATCAATTTACTGATAAATATGTAATAGGACTGAAGAGGGGCGTTAAGTCTGAAATGCATATGCGTTCACACCAATAAAACAAAACCTTTTTCCTCTGAAAGTGTTCCTGTGTGATATGTTGCTAAGAAAATACATATAATAGAGAACAAGAAGCAACCAAGATTGGCTATTACTCATTGCAAAGTGCTTGGCATGAGATCAATATGATAAACTTCACAGTAAACATTGTGTGTCTTTTGATGTGATTTCAAGCCGTCCATGCAATGAATTTCATATATTTAATGTTATTTAATTCTTAAGAATTGTAAAAGTTTTATGTTGGTTTTATTGTATTTCTGCACAAATAAGTGTGTGCTCTATGTGAAAAGAGGCAGTTTTTGCATAGAGCATGATCTTAATTGTGCAGAAATATGGTTGAAACTACTTAAACTTTTTTTTCTTTACAGCATATGATCTGTTTTGGTTATAAGAACATGCTGTTGTATGTGGCAGCTTGTTTTGGTTTTTAAGAGCACTGCACTGCTTGTTA
The DNA here is from genome assembly GCF_000671375.1 of Centruroides sculpturatus. Classification (NCBI taxonomy): domain Eukaryota; kingdom Metazoa; phylum Arthropoda; class Arachnida; order Scorpiones; family Buthidae; genus Centruroides; species Centruroides sculpturatus. The sequence continues at coordinate 1,207,285 of NW_019384535.1, read as the reverse complement.
ATATAAATTAAATATAAATGTCACTGAATAGCTTCTGTATCATCTGTAGTAACTATTATTACAAAATAAAAACCTAAAATATTTATTTATTTCATAGTACAAGGGGGAAACCCTGTACGTATGAGCATATTATAACAGAACAATAAAAATATTATGATCATTAGTATGAATTTCAGTACAAAATACATTATTATTAACAGTACAGCACAACAATTATCCTGTTAAAAGAAAAAGGAATAATACAAAGTTAATATAAAAAACAAACAAAAGCAACCCACAAAACAAATAAAAATACACACAAAAATGGCAGCAAATAGTCAATGCGCACAAAAAAAATACTATAAAATAATATAGAGAAAACAATTACAATTACCTGAAAAAATTATGGTCAGTGCATTATAATTAAAAATTTAAGTGCTGCCAACTGTCAAACACTAAATTAAAAAATGCTTCTAATACTATAAAAGTTCTTTAAAAATAGCCTTAGGTATATTTTGTGGAATTTAGTACTGATTTTTGCCTCATCTAGAAGGGCATGCTCTTGTGTGTGGAAATACAGTAAGGCATTTTTTAAAATCTGTGGAATAATTTTGAACATACAACATTAGATATTGTAGATTTTGATAAATATTTAAACTTAAAATGATTCAAAATAATTTAGAAAATATTTTTGTAATATCTGCAATTGTCATTCATCATAGTTGTAAACTAAATATTAGTTGATAAAATTTTATAACATTGTTCTATATTAAAACTGAAGCAATAAATATATTTGAAAGTAATTCTTTTAATCAGATTCATATATTGTAAATTACTTGAATAAATTAGATTGAGAAATAACAAAACGTTAAAATGCTATTAATATACTCTTTCAGATGTAATCTCTTAGTGTTCTTTGGACAGTAAGAGACTATGCATCTTTGTTAGGCAATAAAAATTCTTATTGGTAACAAATTCTTTAATGAAAGAAACAGTTTCACTTATTCCAGAATTTATACTTTTATTCATGCATTAAGGATATTATAGGTGTAAGATGTAAGCAAAAATGTGCAAAAAGAAATGTCTGATGTATGAATTTATCTTGAAGTTATAGCAAATCATTCATATTCAGCATTTTACAGTATTTCAGTATTTCTTTGCTGAATGCCAATAAAATGTTTTACTGTTGAATAGTTTTTCTTGGCATCAATGTCATTTCCAATTTTTTTTCTTGTACTCAGAATCAAATTGCTACATTTTGTATTACAATTAATTTCATTGTATTTAAATGATTGTCAAAATGCTATTGTATAAATGTGTACCTCATTGAATGTTTTGTTTTTATTTTACTGTTATTTTTATTTTTAAATCCTTTTTTTTTATGGTTGGTTATGATTTCTTTAGGACGTTTAATATCTTGATGAAAGAAATAATTTCATATTTTTAAAAAAGATTTGAAAGAAATATAAACTCAAATTTATCAAGTATCTTATTTGTGTTGGATGCATTTATTTAAAATGTTCGCTAAGCACTGATTTTTTTGTTAAATAAATACAAATTTTCATTCTCCAGTTTTGAAATGATACAATGATTAAAATTTCAAATATAATTGTAAAGTATGTATGTATCGGGACATTCCAATTTTCAAAGCTGACTCAGCGCTGATCTCAACGTTCATTAAAATTCGTTCCTTTTTTCAACGTTGAGTTAGCACTGTTGTCAGCGCTGACTCAACACACTCAGCACTCAACAGATATGTTGACTGCTACTTTCCAATGAATTATGGGTAATTGGTAAGACATTTGAATGGAATCCATCTTGCTGAGAATGGAATTATGGGAACTAAGCACTTCGTACTGGAGTTGGAACGTCGTTGATGACGTCAAATTGTTGACTTAAACACTCAACACTCGCGTTGAAAATTGGAATGTCCCGTTTGCCTTACCATATTAAATGTACATGTTTTTAATTTTTTTCCAAAAATCTCAACTAAGGCCTATGTTCACATTAAATGTTATAAAAGATGGGACTTAAAAAAATCTTTTGTTCTTTGTATTTCATATATTATGTAGTGTTTTTTGAAAAATTATATACAGAAAAGTATGTTTTAACTTTATATATGATATGTTTTTCTTACACCATTTGTTGTAGGTTTGGAAATTTTTTTTTATATTTTAATCTCATATGAAGAATTGATTGGCAACATTCTTGTCAGTAAAAATAGGACTAACAATTTGCATATCAGAACAGGTTGAGTTAATATTGCTGGATAGATTTTTTCATAAGAAACAACTTTAGTTAGAACAATTTCTCTTACCGTTTACAAAATAAACCAAACTTTTTTTCACTATTTATTAATCACATTTACATAAAGTACTGAAACATAAGTATGTATTAAATTTGGAAGATTGGAAAGTACAAAGATCAACAGATCAAATACTTGAACCTTTTGATGTTAAAATCTTCACATGAACATTCAGACTAATTTTTGACCAGTGACAATAAACTATATATTACAAGTTTGCATTTCATTCGCATATATTTTTAGTGCTGAGTGCAACTCTAAGAAAAAAATTGTGGCATGCCAGAATCCTATGTTCACTTGCAGCCTACTTTTAAGAAAGCTTATTCATCACTGCTGTAAATTAAATTTTATGATTGTCTATTATTTATTACTACATGTTAAAAATTGCTTTGATGAAATATTACTTCATTTTATAACCATAAATGAAATGCATTTTATTGTTTACAAAACACTGTTAAAGGTTAATGATTTCTAAAAATTTATTAGCTAAGTTTAGTATTAAACTGTCCTATTTGTTGGGCTGAAATTTGAAAAAATTGTAGACCTATAAATTCCCACTGTCTGTCTTTCCTTAATCTTGATAATATAGTTAGATAGATGAAATCTGAGAGCAAATATGGAAACCTTAGGAGCTGGAGGCTCCAATTAATGATATATGAAATTCCAATGCAAACTGGTAGGAACTGTTTCAATTCAATACTTTCCCCTGAAAGCACAACTTTATTGTTAAAGGAAAAGTATGATGTACAGGAGCAAGCCACTACTAATTTGTGGTGGAGAGCATATATTTTAAATGAAATAAATTAAAAATGATTAAAAATTGCATCTCGGTATTGTGATGTCACAATAAAAATCTTTGTAGATGGCTTTCTGGAGATGCATCCTTCTAATTTCAGGACTTAGCATTGCACATTCATTGGGAATGCAAATATAATATACTGTATATTGAAATGTCATAATATATAATACAGTATATAAATTGTTTTTTCTGTAATATAGAATATCTAGATTTAATCTTATTCTGTTTTAAATTAGAATATTTTCATAGTAGTATTGCCATCTATTGATAACTATAATGATTACATAAGTAGTTTAGATTTATTCAATTACATTTACAAAACTAGAAGAAAAATTGATTTGTAGTAGGATTTTAAATCATAATTAGTGATGAACATTCAGTTAGGCCTATATTATCAGTTAATCAATTGTATTAATTTGTCAATCTGAATATTTAGTAATTCTGATAAGTATGTAATAGCAGTTATTGTCAAGTCAATAACAAATCGGACTACTGAGTGATGGGCAGGGCTGGATGTATTCTGGACAGACCACCCCTTGAAAAACTTCTGGTGTTTTTTGACCACTCGGATTCAATCCTGGATTTCCAGAGCAATAAGGCTGACAGCTTAACTCCTTCAAGTATCCAGCCGCCAAATGTTTGATGTTAATAGTAATGATGTTAATTGTAATTATTTTTAAAATAAAATATCAACTGTTGGGTTTAAAATTAGATGCAAAAGAATCATAAGCAATTTATTTAAANTTATTTATTGTGAAATTTTGCTGCCCCCTAAAAAGTGCCGCCCGGGGCGGGTCGCCCCTGCCGCCCCCCCCACGCTACGCTACTGCTGGTGGCCCAAAACTCCTTGACTTCTTCTAATGCGGCCCAGAGAAACAAAAAGGTTGGACACCCCTGCCCTAGAATAACTCAAAATTAACTCAATTATCTAAATTAGAGATGGTTGAATACAATCTGCAAATACTAGAAAGCATTTTAGAATTCAAGATCCATGAATGTTCTGTTAAGAATATGAATACAGTAGAGCATCGATTATCCAACTCAATTGGGGACTCAGGTTGGTCAGATAACTGAAAAAATCAGATAACCGAAAAAATGAAAAAAAAAATACATAATTAGTATAGTATATTAGTATATCCCATGTAATTAGTATATTGCTATTAACCAACTTCGTGTTGAATTTTCATCGATGTTAAGCCTAAAAAATTTTTTTCTTAATAATAATCGTTGCTATTGTATCATTAAAAATTATTTTTAAAATAAAATATCAACTGTTGGGTTTAAAATTAGATGCAAAAGAATCATAAGCAATTTATTTAAATAAAATTCAATAAAAAGTTTTTTAAATAGCAAATCTGATTTATAATTTTTGTAGCCACTAAATGCTATATTTTGGTTTTGTTCACAATAGAACATTTCCCTCTCTTCCTGATTCAACTTGTATATAAAAAAAATTATAAAAAATAAGTTGAGAGATGATAGTATGGATAGTAAGCAAAGAATTTCATACGAATATGGGTATTATTCTTAGTAATTTAGAGATAAAACTGTTTGAAAGTTGCTCACATAATGCATATCATCCATTATTGTTTGTTCACAACAAATCTGCAAAAATTGAACTGTCAGCCTCAATACACTTTACAATTGAACTTTACATTACTTGGCTTAATCACTATCAGTGTTCAACATCTGCATCTGGGAATGCCGTAATGACTCAGACGTTTGTCAATGGATATACAGTCATTGCTGAATAACTCAAAGAAATGATACATTATCTTCACAAGTTAAATGATGAACCTCAATACATTTTATAATTTTTGAGGATTGTTGTGATTCATTAATATTGTGTAAGGGAGCAACTTTCAAACAGCTGTATCTCCAAAACTATGAAAAAAATATCCATGTTTATGTAGTGTTTTGCTTAGAACGATCCATACTATCATCTTCCAACTTATTTCCCTTTCCTCCTCCTCATCCCTATATATACAGGGAGTGGCGTAAAGAGTGGATAATCAGATAGGGGACATCATGACTGTTCAGAAAATTAAACATTGTGTTTAGTAAAAGTGTCATAGTTTTTGAGTTATTGGACATTTTCTAGTTTTTGGAAAATGGACTCCCTTGTTCACATTTTTCAATGTCATGGTCACAAATCAAGGATTTTTCCCAGTCTGTTTTTGAATACTAGTCTTGGATACATGCTCTATCAAATGTAAACTGCCATTTTAGTGTCATAGACTTTGTTTTTTTTTAGAACAAAAATAATTCAAAATTTTTGTTTTTTTTAAAAATTTATGTTTTATTTATTTATTTATTTTTTCAGTATAAAAAACAAAGTACTGTAACCTGTGTGACAAACTAACTAATAATTTTCCTAATGCGCTGAGATTTAAAATAGCATAAATGGCATTTGTAAATTTCAATTCAATGAATATTCCTACTGACAAGTGAGAAAGATCAAGGAAAATTTTTAAAATCTTGTGAATGAATTGGGCTCCTAAATAATCTAATTGGAAATCCAAAGAATCTAATTAAAATGACAGAATAAAACAAAATGATCAATTGGGTTACTACATTAATTATCGTAAATTTACAATAAGTGTTCAAAGTGACCATCGTGGGCTCTGACACATGCCCTATATCTTCTAATAAATAATCACTTAATTTTTCCCGCAATACCTACTTCACTGATTTCCTGATTTGTGACCATGACATTGAAAAATGTGAACGAGGCAGTTTAATTTTCTGAACAGTCATGATGTCCCCTATCCGTAGGTAACAGATTAACTCCCCATTTGCTATGCAATACTATCTCCTTTATGTATGATATATATATGATATCTTAATGTGCAGTAATAATTTTAGTATTTAGAACCTTGACAAAACAAAAACATATAACTTCAAAAAATGCACATGAATTTTAAAAATTAATGTTTTTTTTCCAAAATGGGTAGCCTATAAATTGTTTTAAAACACTTTTTTTAAATGAAAAAATTCTTTAATAGGCCTATGTTATGAAAATATTTAAACAATATATATAACTTTCCTAACATTTTGCTTATTATGAAATGTTACTTTGTAATGTTTTGATGATATTGTATTCCAATTATTTTTTTTAAACAGATTAATGTACTGAATATACTGATTATTCTGTATGTGATGATCTTTCAATGTGTTTATATCACTGTTTTGAAATATCATCAATGCAAATTTTTGTATGAACTATTTTTATTGTGGAAAAAATTGGGATGGGTGTTAAATATTGACCTCTTAAAAATCTTCATAATAATTTATACAATCCTCAAAGAATGATTTGTACATCTCAAAAGAAATCAATTTTTGAGAGCGCACACATTTTTCTTGATTTAGATTTCCTTTTTTAGATATGATCTGTAGGTTATATATCTTATGCTTTGGATATTTGTTTACTCATGGAATCAACTATTCAGTTTTTATATAAACACAGTGATTTCTATAACAATTTAATCTTGGAAAGGGTGTGTTGATCTTGTGTATAATTTAATAGCACAAGTTTGAGAAATATTTTAACAATATTTTTATGACATATGACATCAATGGTTTGTTTTTAGTTTTTCATTGCTTTAAAAATGATTAATTCAAAGTGTAATTGAAAAACAAAATCTAAATTGCAAATATTGTATTACAGTATAGTATTAATAATTCATTTAGAAAAACTGTTGATAAAGAGTGATATATTAATAAGTAATCAATATTTTAATAAATACTTAATCATTTCAATTGATTATTTTTGTTTAGTAATTACTGTGCTTAGGAATGACAAGGAAAAATTTTAATCTCATTGTATGAAATATTTTTGAATATATTTGATATGAAATTTCTTTTTAATGAAAATTTTTAGTGCACATTTAAAAAAAAATTTTGAAGTTATATTAGGGGAAATGTTTTATTCTTTTGTTTCCAGTTATTATCAATATATTTATAATTTTCATTAAATTTATATTTTCTCAATTGTGAATGTAAGCTTATTCATTCAGAATAGTGACATGCTTCTTAATAATATATTTAAAACAATGAGTTATTTTCAGAACATATATATTTTATCTATTACAATCTTTAAAATTTTTATTGATAATTTGGAATTGGTATTCAAGTCAATGGAATTGACTTGAATACCAATTCCAAAGACATGGAATTGGTATTCAAGTCAATGTTTCTTTCTTATATTTTAGTAGGTTTAGGTCTAATGTGCTATGCTGTACTGAAAAGATAGTTTTTATATATTCAGTAGTGTGCTGATTATCTGAAATAACCGGGATGGAACAATTTTGGTAAACCAATTTTTTTGGATAGCTGATTGCACTTGCAGGAAAAGGATGAAAAGATAAACATCTTAAATAAAATAAAACTATTAATTTTAACTCTAGTACAATAATAGAAAGTTAGGCACACGAATGATGATAAAGGAAAAAAAATCTAATTTATTAAAAAGAAATATTAGTCTTATTGCAATTTACAATGTACTGATGAACTCTGAATTTAAAGTAAACAATACATAATAGTAAAATTAATAATAAACAAAGTACATTAATTACATAAAAATTATTTATTAGGTTGTTCTTTAAAAGGTCACTTATTTTACTTTGTTATATCTCTACCTGCATTACTATACTCAATTAATAAACTCCAAATACCTTTAAAATGCAGTCTATTTTAAAAACTTATCGAACATTTTTGGTCAAATTAACAGACCTTCTTCAGGATTGAACTAACAAAATTTAAATTTGCCAAACGGAAATTATTTTGCTTTGTTTTACAGTACTGTATATTTTTGTTTTAATTCTGCTAAATCCCTTGCTTGCTTGATGATCATGAGAGTTGCAAACTCTACTTAAGGTTGCATTTATAACATCTCAACACTTTTTTCTAAAGTTTTTCTGTTTGTATTTTAATAAATAAAACTTAACACTAGTGTTTATAAAGAGTTCAATAGCGAGCCAATGGAAGATCATTAACAATTGTTATTAAACAAGAACATCATTCATTCTGGAATTAATACTCGATGAAGTTTATTTTGGTTAATCAGTTTTTTGGATAATTGATGCTCTACTGAAATGTGTGTAAATACTGTTTGAGACAATTTTAAAAATCAGTTTGTTAAAATTTTTTTTATAAAACAATTTTTAATGCATTCATGTATATTCTACTCAGAAGGAAAATGAAGATATTTAAATTATTCTAAATGATTATTCAATTATTTGTCTTAAAACATTAATCAGTTATATCAAAATGTGTTTTGTATATATAACCCATTCAACAGGTGTCTGTCCCGTAACCGTTTGATAACGGACACTAGAGGCGTCCCTATCGTGTGTCATATTTCAAACATTCAAATTAACAATTTTAATTCTTATTTAAATTAACAATATAAATTTTTAGTATTCATTTGGCCAATAAATTATTATTTGGTCAATGTAACAATATAAATAATTCAATATATTTATAATAGGAATTTATTATTTCAGGGACATATATCTCTCAAAGGGTTGCAAGTAGAAGTATGGTTCCTTTGACTTTATTGTTAGTACAGGGATCTACGGTTTGGGGGGGTCGCCATCTCTTCATTCAGAGGGTAAATCTTACCAATCGGACTTTAACAGAGCTGTAGAGCATATTGATACGAACAAAAAAGTCAAAGGAACCGTGCTTCATGGAAATTTGTAAAGAACGCCCACTAGGGGGCGTCCCAAGCTACTAGTATCAATAGAAACCTCAGAGACAGTTATTTACTCTAAAGATGTAAGGGTAATCAGAATAAGAATTTTATTACTAAATATCATTTGATAAATAGCAATGATCAAAATTACAGAGAACAAGGTTTGGAGCAATCATGGAAAACTTGGAAAACATGAAATTTTCATGGAAATTGCTGCCTTCTATTAATGTTAATGCTTTTATCAAAAATAAGTAATTGATACAATGATTATGGAAAATTTCGTTCTTGTGTAATTTGTAGGAATTTTCCAAGGCATCTAACTTCATTGAATAAAAGGGTGCATTTGAAAATGGATATTAAATATGGATTAGTTGATACAGAGTTCAGCAGCTCAGTGAACATCTATTAAAAAAAATAATTCCTAGCATATGGGAGTTACATACCATGTATTTTTAATGATGGATACTGTGAGCTGTTGTAGATGAGCATGTGCACTAGGTAAATTTAATTGAGATTAAATAGAAATTATAACATTATGGACTTCTGTCTTTATCTATTTCTGTTGATTGTCTGAAGTTTTGTTGTTTGTTATACAAATGGTCAACTATCTCACTATTGAATTTTTTTCCATTAAGGACTGATCTACATTACAAAGTCAATTATCCTGTCAAATATTCATTGTGACCAGTGTATCAGACTGAGAGTTACTCATACTCATAGTATAAATCTCCATTATTCATTATTAATCATTACTCAAGTATTACTCATGGTATAAATACATACATTGGACATAATTTGGTAAATATTTGACCAGACTAAGAGTAGCTTGGTAGTATGGATTGGGCCTAAAGTTACTCAAATCATATTTCTAAGTTAAAGTTGTTACTTGATTGCTATAGTCAGAGAGATGCATTATGTTAAATTTGATTCTGACATCTTTACGCTCATTGACATATGGTGGTGATTTACTTTTGTTGAGACTGTACAAAATTTTTTGTACAATATTAATATTAGGGGCACTGGCAATTTTTAATGATTAAATACTTCCATGAAGTTTCTGTGTTATGATAAACTGTTATAAACCCTAGAACAGGGGTGTCCAACCCGCGGGCCGCATGCGGCCCAATAAACGTGTAAACAAAACCGACAAAATGTTTTAATTTTTTTTATTATTTATCTATTTCAACGGCATAAACTCAAAAAAGAAGTTTCACAAAGCCATAAACCTTTATTCGTATTTTATTCTTGAGTGGAAAGGAAATATTTTCAAATACTTGGAGATGTGTGAATGCGGAAGGATTACTAAATAAAGCTGGAGTTGAGACTCAAAGGATTATAGACCCAAATTTGGGAAAAGGAGGGAAAGATGAGAAAAACAAAAGATGTAGTGAGAAAGGTTAAATAGATCTTCTGTTGACTCTTAATTTTCCAACCTTTCTCACTATTTTATCTTTTGTCCTTTCTCTCCTTTCCCTGAACTTGGGTCTATAATCCTTTGATTCACAACTCCAGCTTTATTTAGTACTTTTTCCAACGTTGCAAGATTTGGCTACATTGCGCCATATGTGGCTACTTTTTTTTGTTTGACGTAAAAAATATCATTTGGCGCTTTGGCTACTTTTGGGCTACATATTATTTATATTAGTTGAATAAAAATGCACTTTAAAATGGTATTTCGTTGCTTATTATTAAGAGACTCAAATAAAACAAATATTTGTGTTTTTCAAATAAATTTTTGTCTCCTTTATAATAAATGAATTTATCTATTTCTAAGTAAAAATTGAAAGTGTCTGTAGAAGTAATTTTTAAAATATCCTTTTTCTTGATAAAGTTTTAATACTTATTATTATAATCTAAATATGTTAGTTTTTAAATATACTTGTATATTGAACCACAAGTATATATTATATGTACAGTACTTGTGGCCAGTGGCGTAGCGTGGGTGTCAGCCGCCCGGGGTGGAGGAAAATTTCACCGCTCCCTTATTTAGGTATCTCAATTTAAAAGACTAAAATTCAGTTTAGTCACAGAATAAGTAATGAAAAATTTCGTGCTAGTGTTGCCACATTTTTAAAATCGCCGACCCTGATGGCAGGTGAGGTTTGTTCGAACAGAAATTCCTGACGCATGGGTATATCATTTTGCAATGCGAAGAATAATTTGCAGGGCATGTCCGTTCTAAATCAGTTACAGTTACCGACCTAGGGAGACTTGGATAGGAGTAATGCAAGTGACCTAGCTCTATTGGATATTGGAGGTGTATATGATTACAAATGAATTGCACAATCAAAGAAAAAAAAACAAAAATAAAAAAAGGTCAACAGGTTGCGCATGATATCCCCAGACGGCGAGTCAATTCGCGGACTATCCGGATGGATGGTAACACTATTGCCGTGCTTATTTCAATCAGTCCGAGTCGTAGGTGGATGAAAATATGAAATAAAATGGTACAAATTCTTACAAGATATTATTATTATTTATTGTGAAATTTTGCTGCCCCCTAAAAAGTGCCGCCCGGGGCGGGTCGCCCCTGCCGCCCCCCCCACGCTACGCTACTGCTGGTGGCCCAAAACTCCTTGACTTCTTCTAATGCGGCCCAGAGAAACAAAAAGGTTGGACACCCCTGCCCTAGAATAACTCAAAATTAACTCAATTATCTAAATTAGAGATGGTTGAATACAATCTGCAAATACTAGAAAGCATTTTAGAATTCAAGATCCATGAATGTTCTGTTAAGAATATGAATACAGTAGAGCATCGATTATCCAACTCAATTGGGGACTCAGGTTGGTCAGATAACTGAAAAAATCAGATAACCGAAAAAATGAAAAAAAAAATACATAATTAGTATAGTATATTAGTATATCCCATGTAATTAGTATATTGCTATTAACCAACTTCGTGTTGAATTTTCATCGATGTTAAGCCTAAAAAATTTTTTTCTTAATAATAATCGTTGCTATTGTATCATTAAAAATTATTTTTAAATTATTTTATTGCTCAGAAAACGAACAACCGTTCATAATTAGAAAATTAAGTCTTGTTTAAATACTGGCCTCCCTTTCATGGTCGAGCCAGTGTTGCCAGCTAAAACACGCAAAAATTTAACAAAAATAATATTAAAGTAGCCAAGACATAACCAAATATTGTAGTGACACATCACTAGCGGACATTTGAAATTTGCCGACTAGAACGGTCGATTAACCGATGTGACGGTTAATCGGGGATCGGATAATCGATGCTCTACTGTACCCATAATATTGTGCCAATGTACAGACAGGATTGCCAGAAGATAGTGTCAATTATCCCCATAGTATCTGCAAAACTTTCCCAAATTATGCAATTTTATTGGAAAATTCCCCAAAATATTATATGTATTACAGATAAAAGTTCTGAAAATATTAAAATTGTAACTTTTTATATTTAACATTGCTTTTGGTTCATTGAATAAAATTAGTAATAATTAAATTTTGTTAAACTATTGTTATTACAATTATAACTTTCATATATGATGTATGTATGATATGTCCATTATATGATAATCATTATTATTACAATTACAAATTTTATGCAAATTATATTAAATTATAACTTTTTTCTGAAATGTTTATTGAGTTATTTATTGAATTTTCACATAATGATTTGTTTTATTTCACAATTTGAAAATATCTAATATATCTAATATTGTATAAACTAATTGGAAGAAGGAAAGAACAGTATTTTCAGTTTATCTGTTTTTTTATTTTAAAATCCTAATAAGATTATGCTCTTTCTTTTCACTTTGTACTATACATATGATGATAAATCAAATAGTGTTTTTGATGTGTTTGCATGCTTGAAATATGCAGCAATATATATATAAAAATTCTTAAATTTCACCTGCTTTATAACTTCACAAACTAAAAACACACCTTATTAATCCAGCAATATTTAATAAGAAAATTGCTGGATTAATAAGGTATTGTGTTTTTAGTTATACATTATCCAGTAAGTTCATTATTTATTTAACTTCACAAAGTCTTTGACTTATAAATGCAAATACTTCTGATTATTTTTAATTGATAATAGTATATAACAATTAGATATTTGACTGTTTATAATTATATATACAGTAAGACCTTGTTTAGTGCTTCCTTCATTAACACTGATTCAATATACAGGCATTGCCACAATGAAGTTTCAAAACGTACTGAAGCTCCTTCAAAAAATGTACCATTTTCCTTCAAAATGTACTATTTCTATGGTTGGTTACTTTTAATATTAATATACCATCATACTAAATTTTTGTGCTTATTTCAAATTCATATTCATGAATACTTTGTTAAATACGAATACTTTAAAATGAAATATTCCATAAAAAGATTTTATGAAAATAGTTTCTATGGTTTTTTGTTAAATACAGCATTAAAAGTTGAGTTTTTAAAAATAATATAAATTAAATATGCGTGGACAGATTCAAATTAAAAAAAGTTATTTCTTTTCCTAATATTACTAAAATTGAAGTTCATAATTAAGAATTAAATTATAGTGGTAGAAAATAGTATAAAAGTATTTATATTATTTGTANTCAAATTAAAAAAAGTTATTTCTTTTCCTAATATTACTAAAATTGAAGTTCATAATTAAGAATTAAATTATAGTGGTAGAAAATAGTATAAAAGTATTTATATTATTTGTACTGTACAATTTCAAAACTGTGTAATAATTCGACTCTGACTTAATGACTATTTTGATATTATTGATGACAAAAGTTTAAAATCATTGATTTCCTTATCTGTCCAATATTTTTGTTTGACAGAGTTGAATTGTTTGGACCACATGGCATGAAAAATTTTGTCAAGGTCCCTGTGAGAATGTGACACGAGTGAAAGATGATCACTGAGTCATAACATTTGCATGTGCAACTATCTGTATGTTGTTGACATTGACCAACATACACCATGTTTATGTTGTGATTGGGTAAATCAAATTAGCAAGCAGTGTGACACTAATGAGACGTTATTACACTAATTTTTTCGCATTTTTTCGTTAAGGCATGAAATATTATTTTGTACTATAAATGGTACTGAAATATTATAATGTATTCAAAATGTACTAAAAATCTAAGTGTACTTTCAATATACTCGAAAGGGCAAAATGTATCCGAAAAGTACAAATGTACAAGGAATGGCAACACTGCCAATATACTGTAACTGCCAATTAATACACCAACACGCACTGCGATTGCAATGCTGCAGTGTGCACTGATCAGTGCTTTATATATAACGATAAATTATTTAATGTTATCTCATCACAAAAAGCAAGTAAAAGAAATTAGTTAGTTACAGGCCAACTGCCGCAGAAGTAAGTATACTTGTGGAATATTGAATGATTGTTTTAATTTTGGTGACAATTGTTTTTAGAAAAAAAAGAAGAGTTATACCCGTTATATCAAGATGGATAAAACTGAAAATAATTCTTTTTAATTCCTCCTATTAAATATAATTCTTATAAAAATTTAAGAACAAATCGACATGATGAGCTTACTCTCAAATACAGCTGACAAAGAAGACATCATTTATGTTGCTGAATAATCAATTCAAACAAAATATTAAATAACAATCATTGTAACTGTAATAGAACAAGCTATAGTGTTCTATTAAAAAATTATATATTTTTATGTAAAATTTTATTTCCTTTTCACAGACCAATTCAGAAGTAACAGTCAATTAGCTTGAAGAAATAAAAAATCTTAAGACATCATTGTGATAATTTTTCAATAATCTATTTAAGTTATGTTGCACAACTTTGATCATTTTTTTAACAGAATAGTTGTTATTCATTTTTGTGAAAAATTTTTAATAAAAAATGTACACTAAAATGAAGACTGAATTTGATGTTACTATGTTTTTCACTTGGCAAATCGACTACCTCCAATCACACCAAAATTATAATAATAATATTAGGCAGAGGCTCACGTTCGAAAAATAGGCCACAGTCTCCCTTGATTACCGGTGGCGAAAGCAGCGCCGGCCCAAGCATGGCTACTGCAATGCCCTCAACAGATGTGAGGAATCAACCTAGCCTTGGTGTTTCTGTGGCAATGCATCCACAGACCACAAAGGCTGGAAAACCACACCAACAGATGAAATGGACATCAGAAATGAACGAGTTTATCATCCGTACTTACTACACTGTCACAAAACTCGAAACAAACAGCATACAGACAACAACTACACCATAGATTCACACAATAATGTCCTCACCTCACTGTCACCGAACAAATGGTTGTTGATCAAAAATGAACAATTATACACAACAACCTTATCCCACAACCAACACTTGAACTTATCAAACAACAGGTTGCTGATCAAATACATCAACAGACAGAAACATTTAACATTAATGAAGATCATGTAACCTGTCAGGATGATCCAGCAGCAAGCATTGATAATAGTACACATACAACAACTACCATTAACCTGTTTACATCAGAGTATTTCAAAACTCCTTTTTTAGTATTTGCATTTAAAACTGATATTAAATGAATTCTTATTCTGTTGTTTGTAAAATTTCCAACAAAGAAATGTCTAATTTTCCTAATTTAACTCAAGTTTATTTTAAAGTGAACCTCATTTCAAACTGAGATTTCTTTTGACAGATCAAATTCAAGCCAAGTCTAAGATAAATTTTGGCTTGTGAGATAATAAACACAACTACAGACAAGAACTGACAGTTGCTTACAGATGTCAAAAAAATCATTACAATAAATCTTTAACAACTTGGTGTAAATTTATGCATTTTGAAAATTTAGAGAAATTATAATGTGTAATAAATGGAGATATTTTAAAATTTCTAGCATTAGTGATGGATAAAAATTTGCATTATATATATTATTTCTCTCAATTAAAATAAATTAACAGCATTTAATTTTTTCATCTTTGAAATTTAGTTTCAAAACATGTTAGGCCTATATTTTATTCATATGGATAGTTTTTTTAGAAGTTTGGTTAGGTATGATGATAAGGACAAAACTTTTTGTAATAATATTCATAATATAATAATTATTACATAGTGAAGATTTATTATTATGCACCTTTGCTGTATTGCTTTTCTTAGCAAAAATTCAAATTTGTTTGAAAGTATCAAATGATAATTTTGGAATTCATCCAATTTATATTTGAAGAATTTTATTTAGCACTTTAATGCCCAGATCTAAGCTTGCAATCTTTGCATAATTGCATATATGATTTTTATATTACACTTCAATATTTTGATTATTCTGTTCTGTTTGAGATTTTATTAAAAATTGTTAATGAATATGACAAAAGTAAATTCATTTTACAACTGATACTATTTGATTGTTTTTAATGATATGTAACTTAAACTACAGTAGAACCTTGATTATCAAGGTATGAATTCATGCTGTCTCAACTGAACCAAAACTGGGTTAAAGTGAGTGGCCAAGTCCATTTTGGTGTGATATTTACAAATATAAATGATTTTATATGCTATATTACTATGTCTTTTTTTACACTTTAGTGGGTTAAATCGTAATATATAAAGTTTTTTTGCATCCTTTAATATGCAGCTAATAACATAAAATATTTTAAAAAATGTATTTTTGTATATCACTTCAATATGAAATAAATCATTCGTTTTAAAGTTGAATAAGAAAAAGTGACAAATAAATTTTGTAACATGTTAGTGTTTTACTTTCTTTTTGAGTTACTGTATAAAAAAGTTAGTGTTTACTTAAAAGTCTGCCTTATATAATGTGGAATCTGACTGATAATTGGAGTTCTACTTCAATATTTTATCAAATAATTAAATAATTTTGAAAAGGACTTGATCTTGTGTTTCAGTGTATTTTATACTGGAAGAGTGGATTTGCAATATCAATAATATAATCCTTTCCACTAATTATTCATTTTTGTCTGCAAACTAGGCACACTTCATAACAGCCTGTGGACTCGGAACATTCACATTTTTTAAGTAATTAACAAATGTATTCAAGATTAGTGATATACAGGTATACCTCAACTTACGTCGTTCCCGATTATACGTCGTTTGTCAAAAAAAGTATATGGAAAAATAAAACTCAAGTTTAAGTCATTTTATTCGACTTTACATCTGTCCGCCACAAATATTGAAGTCGTAATATCGCTAGAAAAGCGTTTAAAGCACATAAAATCATATTAATTAAAATATATACTGTGCATATACTGTATTTACAGTACATGCATTCGTAAATTTAGATTACTTTTTTCTGTACTATATTAAAAACTAAAATTTATTTGTTTGTAAGCTTAAAATAGATCTTTATTAACCATACATTATTAAAAATGCATTAATAAATAAAATACAGAACCGGGAAATGGTAATTTATGGTTTAGCCTAGTGATAAGTAGATTCGGAGACAAGTAAATTCGACTTACGTCGCCTCTCCTGGAACCAATTACCGACGTAAGGCGAGGTATACCTGTAGTTGATAGTTTATAAATTGTAATTAGCAATAAATGAGACTAAAATAATTTTATTCCTTTTAAATGGATTATATTATTTGCATAAGTTTGAGATATGATTTGACTTAAATATGTAATTACTGTTGCTGGTGTTAAAATGACAAATAAGAAACGAAAGCAAGCAAAGTTTCTTTTGTATATGCATATTTCTATATTTATTAAATATAATTGTTTATAATTTATTTTCAATTATAATGCCAAGACTTTTCCTATTGTATTTCTTCCCCCTCAACAGTAAAACCCAGTTTTAAAATACATAAAATACAATGAATAAAGTAACAGTCGACCCCCGTATAACACTGTTGATAATTCTGTTTTATATGAATTCCATGTCATACAAGTCACTTATATTTTACAAATAAGTGTGCCGGGCTGTGAACGGCTCACGTATTTGTAAAAATTAAGTGACTCGTATGACATGGAATTCATATAAAACGGAATAATCAACAGTGTTATGGGGGGGTCGACTGTACATCAAAACAAAATGCAAGTAAGTAGTACAAAAAATATAAAAAAAATAATTGTATAATAGTTTAAGGTCTTTTTGAAATGGAAATAATCAATATGCAGTAAATATTTAGAACTTTTGATTATTTAATAAATATATTGTTTATTATTTTTGATATATAAACATAAATGTGTATTTATAATAAGAAAACTAATTTTATAGATTATATTTTAAAATATCTAGAATATTTGTGGGAATTATATATTAGCATTTGGAAAATTCAATACAGAAAAAACTGAAACCTGTTTTAAAGAATTTTTTTTAATGATCTAAAATTAGACAATATAACACAACAGTTTTAGGATTCAATGTCAATTTGGAAATTAATATCAAAATTTTTAAAGATATAGCATATATATTATAGGTACATTTTCATGTTTTTAACTACAGTATTCTGATTTTTAGATTATAAATTCATACTCTTTCTTCAAATTACTTAGATGAATTTTAGAATGTTAAAAGTATTTTATATCAATATTTTATTAGATTGTTATAATAAAATTATTATTTATATTATGGAAGTATTCTTTCTCTCTGATATTTCAAATTATTCTCTTTCAGGTAATACTTAATTCTTTAAAAAGAATAAATTTACATTTTTGACTAAGTTACATTGCTGTTTTCCTTTTTAATTAAATATGATTATGGTGGACCTGCTAAATTATACTAGCCTTAATTTTGATTTTTAATTTAATCAAAAATATCTGAAAGCTAATTTTTTTTCTGATTACTTTTTTCAGATTCTGTAATTTCATAAATTTGTCTTGATAGCACTAAATATCACCTAAGATTAATAATTAGAAATTAATTTAGAAATTTTGAAAGAAAAAATTGGCCCGATGCAGCACTTGTAGTCAATTTCTGCTTAATTGCAGATGTGTTACCAGTTTAAAAAGATTTCATGGAGGTTCAGATAGTATAAACAAAATGGATATTTACAGAAAGACATTCCCACATTTTTTTTTCCTGTAAATTTATCAGTTGCATTTAATATTCTGATTGATGATTATCTGTTTTTTGTTACTAATAAATTGTTTGATATCAATATCATCAGTGTCTTATATAAATTTCTAAGTTTTAGCTTGGACCTAGACTGCTTTCTTTGATAAACAGTCAACCAAAATTTAAAGAAAAAAGTAGTTCATAGTTATTTATTTTTATTCACAATTCATTTACCAGTTGGCAGAACTGTTAACATGCATCATTATTGTTTGATAGAAATAACTTTTTGATCTTGTAACTTGGCAAATTTTTCATCATTAATGTCAACTATTATATAGAGGTGTAAGAGTGTATAATGTTGCTCAGATGATAATTTACACAATTAACTTTCTTAATATATACTAATATAGCATGAATTAATATTTTCAGCATGAGTAGCATTTAGTTTGAAATGATGCAAGATATTAACATTAACTAAAATGAGTAATGTGTGAGAATAAAATAAAAACAAAAATTACCAATTCTGGCATTTTTTTTTCATATTGATATTTTACATAACATTCAAATGATTTAAGTTCTATGCCATGATTTAATTCTCTAAAATTCAATTTTTCTTCCAACTTTAATGAAATTAAAAGGCATTATTTAACATAACAATAATTTGATTTTTTTAAACTAATTATTATTATTTTTTTGTAATTTTAATTGAATATAAAGTTTAAATTTTCTAACCAATTAATAATGCGTATACATAACTCAGATCTTTTAATATCCTGATTTAAAATTATCTTCTGTTAAACTGTTCTTCAAAGCCATACATTTATGTAATTTTATATTAAATGAATATATTTATATTGATGAAAATTTGTGAATGTGTTGGTTTATTCTTTCAAATAAAATATGAAGTGCATGTATTTGAAGTGTAGGATGAAATCTGTAATTGTTGTTAACTCGAAAATAGCTATTTAGGATAAATTAAAGCATTTATTATTCTAGAATACATATATAGTATGTCCATCTTAAAAGGATATTTCTTATATTGATGAATAGATAAGTTTCTGCAAACACTCATATTTGTGTAATATATATAATTTTTTTGTTTTTCTAATATTTAAGTGTTTCTTTATTTTTAAAAATAAATATCTAGATCTTTTAGAATACTAAATTTAACATTGTTTTTAAAATTTAAATAATAGATTTCAAAACAAATTGCGTATCACAAAAGAAGGATGAATGCATTCTCATAGATAAATTACAATGTGGGTTCCATAGATGAAGTGGAATGCAGCAAAGCTAGTGGTATAGCATTTCGGCAGTACTAAAGCATTTTAAGTACATAACACCTGCTAGGCATTATGTGGACATTCTTCCTTGCGGGTTCTTGTTTTTGGAGATCCTTACTTAGGTGGGTTGGAATATAGCCACGGGCATACAAACTCGGTGAATGACCTCACAATTGATTGTGCTCAAGCTGCTCTCATTGATAACTGTCATTTGTAGGTAGTAAAGAATTTATAAGATAATTTAAATCCATTCACTCTCACTGAACTTACATAACTCATATGAATTTCTTTTTGCTTAAATTTAAATCATATTGTTTAAGAAAATATCTAACTTTAGCATTTTTTTTCCTTCATTTTAATTTTAAATACTTAATTTAAATTGTTGCAGAAGAAAGACTATAATTAGTAGCACTGACAAAAAAAAAAGTTGTGTTTAAAATTTAAATAAATGTTAATTTTAAGTTTTTAGTAGTGCCATCTGTTGGTTTAAATTAATATAGTTTGATTTAAAAGAAAATTATTAATAAAAATAGTAAATATGAAATGTTAAGCAAATGGCAATATAATATAATTGAACATTTTTTTCATAGATATACTGAAAAATAGTTTTTTTTAATCAATATAAATTGTATTTTGTGTGTTGCTTGGGTGCACACGTGAGCATGCATATAAAGTTTCGTGTTTTCAGTAAATATTTGCTTAACTTATTACTGAAAAAATTTAAGCTGTTTTTCTGAATTATTTATTTTATGCTGAAATTTGAGAGTTAAATTCATAAATAAATATTATACATCATATTCATGACATAAATCATTAAGTGAAAGTCAGTCTATTTAACATCTAATTTATAAATATTTATTAGCTCAATAATAAAATTGTTACTTTTAAATTTGAACAATGTAAAAGTATTAATTATTATGTCTTTGTGTCCTATATCTTAATTTAATATTTATGGATGCAGAAATTTAGTCTTATAGATCAGAAACAGGTGAACTAAATAAAAAATATTTCTGATCTGTAAGACTAATTTCTGCATCCATAAATCCAGTATAAGTCCTGTTAATTGATAAAGTACTAGTATACAAGATAAATATTACATGTATGGTACTGTACCTGTATATTTAATATGATTACGATGCTTTTTATACAGTGTAATAATAGTATATTATTCCAAATATATCATATAAGTGAATCAAAAAGTTTAATATAAAGTTTGTTTTTTATATAAATAAATATACCCATTTATATATTTAATTCTTGTGAAATTGTTATTTTTTTGTGTGTTTTGTAGTTTTAGTGTGTGTTTTTTTTATACATTATTTTAGCTTTTTTTAAATTTTTTTACAAAGCATTTTTATATCAAATTATTTTAGGGGTTGAAGTTCATATCATTCACTAAAATGCCAAGTGGTGTTGTAACTTAGACAATCTATGCTGCATCAGTACAAATTCCAGTCTGTTAATGAGACTTTATCCTGAATGTTGTTTGCTCTTTACTTCTATTATTCATTTATGAGTATTGAAAGGAATAAGAATATTAAAGTATTTGATACATTATATCAGCTGTTTTCAATAAAATTTGTTGTTAATACTACAGTAGTAGTACTCACTTTCATTTAAAAAAATTTTATCCTAGATGATATGAGTCCATATAAAAAGGAAAATATTTAATATAAATTTACTATAAGATAAAAAAAATTATGAATTCCAAGTAGGGTCTATTGATAAAGTTTATACTAGGCTAACTTTTCTTACAAATCCTATCTGTAATCTTTGCTGCTTCTAATTTATCTTGTTCTTGAAAGTGTTTTGATGTAGCTCATTTTGATCTTGTTAAAATTAATTCAGTAAGGGATTGAAATTTCACTTAAAATGGTCTGTTTATTTCAAAGAATTATGTAAAATTTGGTATCATGTTTAAATTTAAAAATTAATAGTTTATTAGTAGAAAAGACGACAAATGTTTTTGAACAGTTAGACTGCACTGCCTCAGTTGCCTCAGTTTATTACTGTGTCAGTTTCATTATTTAGTTTGAATGCTGTAGAATGATTTATAACAAAACTTCAAACTTTTGAGAACATTTTGTCTTTTCTTCTAAAAACCATAATCTGATAAACTACTGGAAGAAAACTTCTGGTAATCTGATAAACTACTGGAAGAAAACTTCCAGTAGTTTATCAGATTGATAAATAAATTCCAAATTGGAATTATTTGTATATCAAATAAATAATTTGGATAAATAAATATTTTATCAAACTGCTAAATTAAGAAAACTAAAGTATTTATTAATTCAAAAACATTTCTGTTCTAATAAAGACTGTCCTTTTCTTAAACTCAAAAATGAAATGCCAAATTATTATATTTCATATGTGCTTCAAAAGTTTACATTGTATCAGATTTAACTAAATTCTGTTGTTAACCATGTTTTTCATTCATTATTTCCATTTTTATTAAGAAAAAGCTTTATAATAATCTTGAATTTCAATAAACAAACACTTAAATTGTTTTAATATTAATCTTAATTTGTGATGAATTTTGTACATGAAATTGACTTAAAAAATCTATAATTTGTATTACATTGATATAATGTTGATATCTAAACTAATAAGTGAAGTTAAGTTTGTTTTTTAAAGATTCTTTTCTTTTTATTAATTTAAAGGGAAATAAAATTTTTTAGGTATTCTGTAAGGACATTGATTCAAGCAGAATTTGTTTTTTGAAAATTCACATTTAAAAATTTGTTCTTTAATCAAAATAAAGAAATTTAACCCTTTTTATGGAATGGTAGAAAGTTTTCATTGGGATAACATTCCTTATAGTAAATATTTACAATACAAATTTCTTTTGTTATTTTTATTTATAAAAAAAACAACTTAAATTATATTTGCTGGTATATTTTGAAGGTTTTATTGGTATTATTTACTAAAATAATGAGATTAAATTAAAAATTTTTGCTTTTAAACTTCCTTTTCTTTACTTAAAAGCAAATATGCTAATTCTTGAATATAACTTTTTATATTTTATTAAAATTGAGACTTACTGGTATATGTATTGCATGATATATTTAATCAATACACCATACAATAGAATAGAATATAAATCATCCTAGTATGACACATCATGGATATAACGTGATTCAAGTTCATGAGTATAAGTTTTGTTCTTTGATTATCATTTTTATCCCAATTTTTAAAATTTTGGAATAATTTTGACATGTAATCAGGTGGCTAAAGGATAAAAAAATTAATTTTGGTAACCTGATATCCAAATTTATACTGTCTAATTTTGTATTGAAAAGAATATTTAAAAATTTTTTCTATTGTTGTTTAGTTTATGAAAATTTTTAAATACATGCATGCATGCTCCTTTTATGTGTGTACATAATTACTCATTTTATAAGATCCTAATGGATAATTAAATTAGCCAATATATATTTCAATGTTTATGAAGGTAATATAAATTTCAATTGTTTTTCAAAAGGATATCTGTATTGAAGGAGGTTTGTATTGAAAATATTTTTCTCTTAACATTTTAAAGAGGAAAGGGGAACCCACCACCTTACTCTATCCTTGAATTACAAACATGGTAGTGCACAGAGAGAAGCTATAATACTGCACACACCCATGTTTGCCCATCAACCATAGGGTTGAGTAGAGAGAGAGAAATTTCAAAGATGATTTTGTTTGTTATATATAATACTGAGTGACTAATTTTCTTTTAGAAATTATTCTTGAATGTTAACATTAATGAAATTCTATAGCAATAATTGAAAAATTTAAATTGCAGCAATAATCAAATTTAAAAACAAATACTGTAGATAGTATTATGTAGCATTTTTATATGATAAATACAAAGATAGTACATTAAATAAATCAAAGCAAAGTCATGCTGAAATAGAAATTTGCATTATTACACAAACTTTATAAATACGTGATTAAATATTGCAGCAAAGTTGTGTGTGAAGCAAATATATTGAAAATGATTTTGTCAGTTATTTCTTGCCCCAAGCCAATATTGAATAGTTTAGAAAGTTTTGATACTAAGTCAGTGATATTTAACTACATATTATTCTATAATGCAAATTATATTTAAGAAATATTTGGTTACTGTTTTTTAAATATGAAATGATATAAATAAGAAATGACTTTCAGAGAACTTTAATATGCATATCAAGTTCATATTTAAATATTTGTTATATATTCAAGGTTAAATTTCTTAAGAAATGTTACTTAGTTCTACAGTTTATTTATAGTTGGAAATTTCACAAGTATTGCATATTGTTTTTAAAATTTTATTACTTTTTCCCTGAATGTTTTCAATTTGAATGTTTTGCCATTTTAGACATTAAATGAGTAAAGTTTGTTGTTTTAAAATAAATGAGTTCATAAATTAAAGCATACAACAAACTAAATTTATTGTATTATTATAATTCTTCTATAAAACTTAGCTTACGAATAGCATAATACAGAATGAACTGTGAAATTTCTAGAAATATTTTTGGAAAGTTTCTTCATTCTTAAAGTATATTATTTGACATTTAAGAAGAATTTATCAATTAAAATATATTACTACTAGCAGACCCTGCCACGCCTTGTTGTGGCTCAAAATGTATCTATTATAAATGTATAACACTTCGCCCGTGGGGGAAAATTTTTCGAAAAATTTTTTCTTTGTGTACATTCTCTTGACGTACCCTATTAAAACGCAATCAAAAGCGCAAAACCCCGCATCTAAAATAGTATAATAGAAACCAAGTTTTTCACAGTAAGCCTTAATCCTGTCCCTCTCCCCCGCAGGGGGAATATCGAAAAATCCCTTCTTTATGTACATTCTGTTGACGTACTCTATTAAAACGCAATCAAAAACGCAAAAAACCGCATCTAAAATAGTGTAATAGAAGTGAAGTTCTTCACAGTAAGCCTTAATTCTGTCCCTCTCCCCCGGGGGGAATATCGAAAAATCCCTTCTTAGTGTACATTCTGTTGACGTACTCTATTAAAACGCAATCAAAAA